>NC_092809.1:158228460-158248841 GCF_040954645.1 Diabrotica undecimpunctata
CGCGCTATCTCAGAGTTAAAAGAATAAATAAATCATAAGTTAGAGTCATAACTAAATTATAAGCTCTTTTAAGAATGCCACAAATCAAAAATTTTATGGCCTAAAATAGGACTGAGGAAGTATGGTATTGACTACAGCTTTTTACAGGTTAGTATACACCAAAGCCAAAATATTAGCCTGTAGTTGTGAGTTAAGTTTAATTTTTTTAAATATATAAATATTTTATATCACCATTTCTAAATATTCTCACATATATGAGAATATTTGTAGTCATATTGATATATGACTACCTTCTTCCAAGGTAGCTATATCGCACTAAAAAATACAATAGTGTCGTAACTCAAAAATATGATTTATCAGAATCAGCGAAAAAGTCATTAATCATTTCTTATTGCAGGTAAAAAAAAAATATTGCATATTATATTTCTAATTAATATTCAAGGAAGTTTCTTTGTACTTTTAGTTGAATAAAAATACTGACGGTGAAGTTATATTTAAAAATTTTGAGTTAATACTGTATTGCTCTAAGCAAAATATTCGAAATAAAATATTATTCTTAGTTATGACATTATTTTTATGAAATATTTTGTATTACTACAATTCGATTTACTATTTTTTTCTGCGCTTTTTGTTTTTGGACTTACAACAATTTTGGGAACTGATTCTTGGTATTTGTTAACATTGGATCTAAAGAGATTTTATTACACATTAACAATTACCGAGAATTGTTGTTTTTAATATTAATAAATAAATCCACTGTTTTTAATTACGTTTATATTAGAATGAACCAAATTCAGATAACAAAATGCAGTATTCTTAAACATTTTGTACTTAATCTATATATTGAACAAAATAAACCTTCGGAAAAAAGAGCAACAAAATCTAGTCATATTTAAGTAATCCGCGGTCAATTAAAAGGACTTACTTAAAAAAACCAATTATTTTAACTTAGTTTGAATTAGTCTAAAAATCAATTATTACTGATTACAATACAATTTTAATTTTTAATCGGTGAAATAGTAAGTTTCATGATAACTCCTGGGTATTATGAATATAACGTATAACTTCGTATATAACGATTTCACAACTATGACAATTAACAACACATTCTTTTTTTCTGAGGTCTCATAATTTGATATTGAAAATGCTATATCTTCCTTAAACTATACCAGCTCAGTAGGTATTGATCAAATCCCCACTAAAATAATTAAATACATTTCTTCATATATATCTCCTGTTCTTTTTCACATCATCAACCTATCTGTCAAGGATGGCAAGTTTCCAAGTGACCTTAAAACGGGAGTAGTTAGTCCAATTTTCAAAAAGGGAGATCCATGTTTGGTTGATAATTACAGGCCAATCACCGTAACAAGTGTACTCTCTAAGATTATCTAAAAGTGTATTTACAGTAAAATGTTAAATTTTCTGAATAAATATGATATCTTAAATAAATGCCAGCATGGGTTTCTTCCTAATAAATCTACAGAGAGTGCTTCTATTTCAATATTTAATTATATCCACGCTGCTTTGGATCGAAAAAGGTATGTGGGTGCACTCTTTTTTGACTTAACTAAGGCTTTTGACTCTATTGACATTGAAATTATACTACATAAATAAGAAGCCCTTGGTTTCGGGGTCATTTCTTAAACTGGTTAAGGTCATACTTACAACATCGTAAATCCCTAGTAAAAGTCGATAATAAGAAGTCATCTTTTTTTAATCTTGATCAAGGTGTACCGCAAGGATCCGTATTGCGACCCTTAATATTTCTTTTATATGTCAATGATTTGATAAATTTTTTAACTGCAGACCATACAGTTCTTTATGCAGATGATTCAACAATTGTAGTTGACGAGTCAACTGAAGTCGAACTCATTTCAAAAATGAACTTAGTAGCACAGAAATTTACAACCTGGTGTAAAAGGAACTCTTTAATGGTAAATGCAAAGAAAACTATTTGTATGCAGTTCTACTCGCGCTGTAAGCCATCCTATGGTTATAAAATCACAGTCAGTTCTGAGGAAATACCCTTTAGTGATACAACACTATTTCTTGCTAGCATTCTAGAAAGTAATATGACATGGGATGAAAATGTCACTAAAGTCTGCAAAACAATGAATAAGGGTTACTATGCGATCCTTCAGTTGAAAACTCTATTTAACACCAATCAATTGATAAGTGTGTATTATGCATTGGTTTATTTATATATAGCCTATAATGTTTTCTTGTGGGGAAACTCTAGAAACTCTTCTAGAGTTTTTATAACTCAAAAGAGAATTCCTAGATTGATATTCAATATTGATAATAGACAATCATGTCGTAAATATTTTATTGAACACAGACTGTTGACTTTTCATGCTTTATGTATTTATAAGTGTATTATTCACGTCAAAACTAAATTTTAAAATTTTCCCCTTAACTCTGACTTTCATAATTACCCGACCAGACACGGGAGGTTGATAAGCGTGTGTAAACACTCCACAACTCTCTTTGAAACTAGCCCTGATTTTGCAGGATCTAAATGTTACAATTGTTTGCCACTTAATATAAGAAATGAAAATAATATTCAAAAATTCAAAAATAAATTAAAAGCATGCTTGATCCAATTATGCGTTTACAACCTAAATGATTATTTTGACTTAATAAAAGACTACAGGAAATGAGGACCGACGGGTTCAGAGACGCTCTATATCGCATATCTTTTTTTTTATATTTTATTGATTTTGTTTTATGTAATTGTCCTATATAACTTCTTGATCATGTTTTATGTACTATATGACTTGTCCTATATCACAATGTGATCTGATGGGATTAATAAAGAATATTCTATTCTATTCTATTACATTTTTGTCAAGTAATTTTAACACGAAGCACCTTAATGTCATGCCATTTTATGTTGTCTTTCCCCTCATTAACATTAAAATTGTTACTCCACACTTCTTGAAGTGATTTTAAATTGTAAAATTTTTCATTAATCATTTCAGCCACGCTATACGGTTTGCCTGTCTTTTTAGCCATCTGAATTGTTGTCATATATTATTGTGGGACATACTATTACATTGGACCAGATTTTACGAAACGCTTTAATTGCTTTTCTATGACGCTATGTACATTGTCACCTTACGTCAATTTCTTGAAGCACTTGATGACTCGTAAAAGGTAAAGGTATGGGTGGTAGTTTTACTTTCGCAATGTCACTGTTTTCTATTTGGGCACCAGGTTCATTATTTGTAGAGTGACGGGGCAAAGTGATCTAAGTGCCAAAAAAACATTTTATTGGGAAAACACAAAAAACCGTTTTTGAATCAAATTTATTGTCGTAAATCGTTTATTTAAAAATAAAAACCGTTAAATTAAGTCATTTTAAATATTAAACATGCTTCAAATATAACACATATTACAAAAAATGAAAATGATAAAGTGCTTAAACTGTCAAAATGTTTAAAAAATATTGTTTATTGTCATCATCGAGAAATTGCAACATTGCAGTAATGTCTTTCTTTTTAGATTCTTTTAAAGGTAAGGAATTTGGAAGAGAAGACAGTGTAGCATTTTTGATGGTAGTGGCAGTAATGCCAGGTTTTAGGACTATGCAACTTTCCCACGGTGCTAAATCACTGTAACTTTTCTTGTACATGACGGTCCCAGGGTTGTTCTTTGAAACTCGAATCCAAACAGCTGTAGAAATTCCAAGTTTGGCTGTATTCAGAAACGCGGAAGAGGCTGCATCAAAATCAAAAAACGTTTTCTCGTCACCCATGTTCAGAACTTTGTAAGGACGTGAAGGTCTCGCTGTGACTATCGCCTTCATAACATCCTGCATATTAATTAGCTTGCATTGTCTTGCTCTTTTTTCGATTAAAGAAAAATCCCGATCTGAAGCTGAGAACGAATGACCTGATACAAGAAACTTATGATCAATCGTTTTAAAAACTTCATGGCAGACAAGAAAAATGTACAAGAACAAAAGCATTCTATTTTTCAACTGACCTGCACAGTTATCACTCCAAACGCACAGATTTTTTTGTATGTATTGAGTAGTCCACAGTTTAGTGTTTGTAAAAGGCAAGATGCCATTTTGTTGCCTCCTCTTCCTAATTGCCCCTCATGCCAAATACACATCAATCCATCATCTGTATCAGCCACGTGAATACCAAAGGTGTAACCAGATATTTGGCGGGAATAGTACATACTACTGTGAGTTATCCATTGTTATGGTGCACGTGTCACTTACTGGCAAGGTGCTTCGTATAAAGTCGCTTTTTATAGATGCGAAAACAGCTTCTACTTGGCGGTGATGTAACTCAAGTTTTGTTGTCCCTGTTTTCTTGGTTGCTGGGTCAGAACTTTTGGTTGATATGCTCAGTTGATCGCATATTTTGCAAGTATCCACTCGTGGTCGACGGAAGGATAAGTTCGGAAAATCCTTCAAAAAAACACTTCGGTAAAACTTGTGTGAAATATGAGTACAAGGATTCTTTTCTTGAAATGCCCTGAAAAGCCTATGCACATTTAGATCAGAGCTCAAATACTCTTTGTCCGACTTACCCACTTTTTTTCTTCTTGACAATGGTTGTAATCTTTTGGGGAGTAACAGCAAAAATTTTCATGAATGTCTGTTTACAAACTTTTTGTAAACCTCCCTTACCATCAGGAACAGTGTAATTCATAGTGCATTGGCGTCGGCTCTCTGAATCATCATCGTAAGTACCATGACGACGTCGTGTCACCGAAAGTATCTGAATCAGTCCCATAAGATAACTACCCTGTGCATTTAAATCCAGTAAATAGTAGGACTCATGGAGTTGCATCTTCTCTATTCCAGTCAGTTCCTTACAATAGCTGTTCTTACATTTGCATTCAACCTGAAAACAAAAAAAGCAAAATATAAGGTTACATTGCAGCGCTATCTCAGAGTATAAAAATTAATACTAACCTCGCTTTTAGGTTTACGTCTTGCCGGAACTAGTTTTTTAAATTTATCGGTAGTGTACGAATTTCCACTAACTCGTGCCTCACTCTGTATTTTTTCTCTCTACGTTTTTTGTTTTATAAACTGTCTTCATCACGACAAAAATGCTTGTTCATTCATGTATTTCATGCAAGATAGGAATTTTAACCTTAAAACGACACGTTCCCGAACGTTTATAAGCAACTACTGACATGGAACAATACTAATAAAGATGCATGACACAACAGTTTTGGCCGGACACGTCCGAAGGACATACCGCTAGCTTGATCATGCAGTCAATTTTTAAATTAGGTAACAGTAGAATAGGGACTTAAATCACAGTGGGGCTATTGGCGATGGCACATCGAACACTTTGAGTGGAAAAAGTGATTTTTGTGATTTTTTTGGCACTTTGCCCCGTCACTCTACCTTTGTACTCTCCACTGACAATAACGAGGGTGAAGAGATTTCCTGCTTTCAATTCTTAGCATTTGTTGGCATAGCAAACAAATAATCGCCTCGACTCATAGATATTGAACCTAAAAATGAATCAAGTATTATTATTAGATTAAGTATGTATGTATATACTTGATGCAAGAATGTACACAAAAAGTGTAGTAACTCTAAATTTATAAAATAAAGTAGTTGGAGAGCTTTCTTAATAACACTACTACACATTTTTATGAGTTATTACTATCCGGTGCTAGAAAAATAGGTAATGATTAATAAATGTTTTTATAAACAACAACCAAAATGATTTAAATGGATGATTCAACAATAATGTAGCATGTCAAAAATAATGAACTGAACCAATAATAGTGTCGTTAGTAAAAATATTAATTTAAAAAGTGCTGGTGTAAATCAGTAATAGTGTAATAACTAAAAAACAACAGTGTTATGGTTATGTTTAAATCAACAAGAATGTAATATCTCGAAGTAAACTATGAAACTTACATACCTGATTCAGCAATAACGGGTAAACTTGAAATAATAAGCAAATCAACACGTGCGTTCCCATTCACTGTTGGTCGCAACTAAAAAAGACGCGATAGTATGAGGGGGCTGACGATAGTCAGTCAGTAATGAATAACGTCTTAAGGCGCCATCTCTTATTCATTTATTGCACTATTAAAAACGACACCTATTGACTTATAGGGAATTGAATTTTACGTGTGAATATAGGGTTATGTCAATTTCGAACCATTTTGAGTTGCGACAACTATTGTATTATTAGTGCGATAAAATTTATATAATAACTTTTGCTTTTATACCGACCGATTATAGCTTCAGATATTAATAAATGTATTACCTTATTTTTAAGATAATAAATAATAATTATTTAATTGTCAATTTGATCCTGTATACATCTATTATATAAATAATACCATCTGACGCGCTATCTCAGAGTTTTGGAGCACATAAACATAGCTGGCTGAAGCCAGTTCTTATATTTTAACTTTTGTTTATGACCTAAATTTTCCTAATTTTTCATAAGTTTTATTTTCTAAGTATCTTCAAATCTTGTCATGTAGTTTGACAATTTTATTTTTTTATTTAAAAGTAAGACCTACAACATATTGCGTTCTTAGAAATTTTTTATTTTAATGATATTCATATTTGAGCGGTTCCCATCTGGCGCTGCTCTTTGATAAATGAACTAAAACGGGCAAAAGAATAAAACTGGATCAAAATATATGCTTTTGTAACCTGTTACACTGTAAATGATTGCTGTAATTTATTTTTTTTCCCTTTTATTATTTTAAAGCCTGCATAACAAAAGGGAACTCGGCTTGCGTGTTGCTTAGAATTTCAATTTTCGATAACGTGACATTTCAGAAAGGTTAACGTAAATTTACTCGATGTCGTAGAGTAGATTATTCACAAAAACACTTTGATTTTATTGTATTGTAAAAGCCCTTTGTTCGTAAAAAAACATGCCTTGTTAAATTATAATGACTGCATACATAAGAAGGTTTGTAAGAATCAAAAGTTAATTTTAATACTTTTATTATAACAGAAAAAAAAATGTTATAGTAAATTTTATGACATTAATATTGACGTGACAACGTCTTAAATTAGGTTGTGGCTCGGAGTCACTCATGAAAAAGTGTAACGCCCGCTCACGTCTGTTACGATGAGTCACCGAACGAGAGAGAGGCCCGCCGGACCGGCGAATGCCTTGCGTCTCTCTCCCACTCAAACATGATCGGTCCGCTGGTGCGATGCTATTTCTCCTATCATCGTCCTATCCTCAACAAAATCACTCAAATAGAAATTAGTTAAGTTTAAGTTTACATGTACAATGTTTTAGTAACAAAATATATTTCTATAGTTAAAATTTGTGCAATTCTTATTTTCATTCAATTCCTTGTTCCTATTGTGCAATTTAATAATATTCATATCAATAAATATTCTACCGAGAAAAAGACGTTGTCACGTAAAATCTTCGCCCGTAAAACCGACTTTACAGGCAACCGATTTTTTTTTGTAGCTTTTTAAGTACATATGATAATAATATACATTTTATACAGGACTAAAATCTGTATTTTAAAAAAATGTTCGAACTGTTCTACGTACATTATAAAATTGTGCAAAAATAGAGTCATCATCGTCATCATCATCCAGCCTTCATTTAACACGTCTACTGCTGGATATATGGCTCCCTTAAACTCCTCCATTCATTACGATTTTGTGCTTTTTGTTGCCAAGTTTTGGTGATACGACTTATGTTGTCAGCTCAACGTGTACATTGTCGTAAAAAATATAATACATTTGCCAACAGATTGCTGTAAAAGTTAGCTCACACATAGTGCATAATGTGTATAACGGGTTGTGTTCGGTCACAATGGAATAAAGTATTAACAGTATTTGAATGTTCAATATTTTAATTTTATAATTTATTGTTTAAAAAGCAATAAAATTAATAAAATATCTTAGTTGAGAAAAAAATTAGCAATAATGTTTTATTCAGGGAAATGAGCAGATCCGCTAATTTGCTATTAAAGTCCAGGTGGCTATAAAGTATATAGGCATCCTCGTTATAAAGTATATAGGCATTCACAATACATGCATCTATGAAGTAATATGAAAGCTTCACCCACCATATTCTACTTTTCCAACAAATGGAATATGCTCCCATTCTTTGATCAAAGCGGTCAACAGGGCCCATATATTTGGTGTAATCAACTATAGAAGATGGACACTCAACAACTCCTCTCTCTCCTTTTTTATTAGAACTTGGCCAGTTTCAGCAGAATTGTGCATATTACTACACAGAGTAACTGCTTTTACCATTCTATCTTTCCATTTGGTGATAGATATCTCATCAAACACTGCAAAGTCTATTTGCCCCATCGCCAGCTTTTGGTCTTCTTTTAATTTCTCTTTTGGTACATATTTTCTAGATTGTCTGATTGTTTCATAACCAAAAAGAGATCTCTCTTTTAATTTTTCCATAAGGGGTATAGTGGTATTCTCGAAATAAGTACAATATCCCCGACCAAAGAAATCTTTAACTAAATTTAAAACAACACGTTCTCCTAAAGTATCATTTGTCTTTCATTTCTTCTTCACCTTGGTATATTATAAATGTAAATAAATAGCCAGTTTATAAACAAGTCAAAGCCCAAATCGTTATTCCTTCTTTATCAGCTTCATGGGCATATATTGTTTTAGACTGGTACGCCCTTTAAAAGCAACCAGGCTTTCGTCTACAGCAACATTTCGGCTTTTTTAAATGATCAGCAAAATGTACCAGAGCAGTGTTCAATGAGTGGATGCACTTTGTACAGTTTATCATAAGCTGTGGTCCCACGAGGCGGCATGCTGTGATTGTCATTTAGGTGCAAAAGCCTAAGTATTTTTAAAAATCTTTTGAGAGAAAATATTTCTGCTATTCTGTTATTGTGAAAATATATTATTATATATAAATATATGATTATTTTCGTTTCTTTTTTTGTTTTTCATTTTTAGTATATTTAATTCTGCAAACAAAAAACAATATTTTAAAGCTACAACGCTTTCAGAACAAAGTATTAGGAAGCGGCGTCGATGCCCCTTGATACAATTGTGTCAACAATCACGAACAAAGATTGCATCACCATGTAGATATCCAGGTTCTTGAACACCTGGATAGTATAGAGTAAGTAAAAATACTGAAGAGGGTGACGCGTCTTATTTTTTCTAAATTTTCTTAAAAGCTTTAAGCTAACTTTGCCATTATTTTGTTTACTCTATCTATCCATATGAAAATGTATTTTCATTGAAGTTTTCTTACTAGGTTACATCAATTTCAATTATATATTAAAATTTCTTATTAGTATCTTTTAAATACAAAATTATTGTCAAAAATTTAAAACGTGTGCTTTAACAAAGTTGCCTGTTGCTTATACTTTCTCCTATAAATAATTAAAGCAGCCGCTATTAGCAGCCTGGTGCTAGACTAACGAGCAACAGGTCGAGATAATCTAACAAGAATCAATAACCAACCGCTATATTAGTGCTTAATCCAAGGGCGTTTTTGGAGTGATGTAAAAAATTTCAATCGCTTGAAAAGTGGGTTAAATGTACACTAAGAAAAAGCATAAAAAATAAGTTTGATTTTATATATATATTTCCTCAGTGTAAAGCAAAATTCACCGATATATTTAACAGAGTACACGTCGGCATAGTTTATTTTAAAGCTTCAATCTTAGGGTATTGCTTCATTAGGCCGAGTCTGACATGATTTCCCTTTACGATTTTTTGTGGTTCTGTTTTACCCCTAATTTTCTCGAGCATTTTCACCTGTTTGACAAGAAAATCGGAATAAAAGTTCCATCAGGCAATATGAAAAGTTATTTTTGCTGCTGTTATTAAAACTATCCTAAAAAAATAGCTGGTTATCTATGAATTTCTTCACAGTAGTTTTTCCGATATGTTCGAGTTGTCAGGCGCTTTGAATGACCTATGTTTATCATCAGACAATTTTACTCTTATTTTTTTCTTATAATTTTTAAGCCATTTAATTAAAAGAATGTATTATCTGACAAAACTTTTTTTGGATTTTCCTCTCTGATTAGTGAAAATTTTAGGAAAAATTAAAGGAAAAACACCCCAGAACTAAAAAAAGTTACAGCGGAAAATCGTGTCAGACTCCACCTAATTAATAAATAATTAAAGTTTGGAGAGAGTATCTATTATAAACTTTTTTGCCGACGGGTACTCTAACTATAATATTGTTCTGAAGCTATTTTCTTGTGGCATATTAAAGTAATTACTATTTAAATGGGAATAAGCCACAATTAACGGTTAAAGTTATTAATTAAATTAAAAATAAGTTAAAGTTAAAGAAGTGGAAATTGAAACGTCAATAAACGTACTTTAACCTTTAATTGTGGCTTATTTCCATTTAAATAGTAATTACTGTAACTATAACTTTTGACGCCCAAGTTCCCGCTTCTTCCAGGTCACTTTCACTATTTAATTTGCGATTTTCTTGTCAATAATTATTTCGTCCATCTTTTACGCCAAAATTAGGATTTTTGGACTAAATGTCATAATTCATACATGCATAGTTCTCTAAGCCTACCCCTTGTATGTTATGAAGAAGCTTAGCTATCGAAATTTTGTCTTCCTCATCGAAATCCTCCTATACTAGAGATTTTACAAAAAAATCTGCATCTCCAAGACACTTGAAAAATGTAGCCGAAAAAACATTTTTCCAATCAATAGAACTATTGTTGTTACTAACCTGTAAGAGTCTTTTCGCCAAAAATTATGGATAATACCTTGATTCAAACAGTGGCGAAAAAAAGTTTTTTCCATAAATTAAAAAAAAATTGTATTTTTCAGTTTTAGTTTGGGATGGGATATGACAATATCGACAAAAATAATAAGACTTTTTAGTTTGCGTCCTCTTTTTTTATAAAATCT
Source organism: Diabrotica undecimpunctata (assembly GCF_040954645.1). Taxonomy (NCBI): domain Eukaryota; kingdom Metazoa; phylum Arthropoda; class Insecta; order Coleoptera; family Chrysomelidae; genus Diabrotica; species Diabrotica undecimpunctata. The sequence continues at coordinate 158,239,325 of NC_092809.1, forward strand.
CTTCAGCCGTATTGTTATAATCTTAGTTCCTATCCAAGCCGTTTTATTATACGAGTAACGACATTGTTTTGTTCACCATAGGAATTAAGATTTATTGCAATCCCAGTATATTTATTATAATGCTCTAAAACTAATTTCTTGGTTATGCTTTAGCCTTAATAGCAATACAAATAAATAAGTAATATTCTTTATTGTCACTGAAAATTTTATGGACAAAAATAAGACAGGAAAGAAGAAAAAGATCAGAATAGGGGTCGTTTGTACTTTTAAATAAATAAAAAAACAATAAAATTCTTCCAAACTTAAACAATAAAGATACTACGTAATTAAAAACCTACAAACTTCGTAAAATGTACCTAACAAAAAATAAAAATTAGGAAAGCAGATTAATGAATTAAGGGCTCAAATATTCCACCTCCTTGTGCTAAACAGTAACCAAATCTGTCATACAGATTTCTCTTCATATTTTGGAGTAGGCCTAGTGTAATGCTTGCAAAGAAATTAAGTATTATTGCCCTTAATTCGGCTAGGTTTGTGGCCCTTTCAAGCTGATGCCTATAAATGTTTTCGTGAGAAAACCCCAAAAAAAATCGTTAGGCGCTAAGTCACAGGATCTAGCGGGCCATTTAATTGTACCACCTGTACTTATCAGTGAATCAGGAAACGTATGATTGAGGAAGTCAATAGTTGCTCTAGAGTTGTGAGCCGAACACTCATCCTGTTGGAAATAAACCTCCTGAAAATTAACGGGAAGGCGTCGAACTGCCCGAATAATCTCATTGTGTAAAAGTTGTAAATATTTGGGCCCGTTTCGGTTTCCATCGATAAAAAATGGACCGACAATACGGTCGCCTAACATCCAGTCCAACATTTAACTTTTGCGGATGCTGCGTTCGCACTGCAACACTGAGGTGCTTATTTTTGCGAGAATAATACCTTGCAACGGACGGATTGTAATTTTTATGTATTAAAAATGAAAGTCTTCGGAAAATAAATATTTTTATAAAACTGTACATTTTCATTCTGTTTATATAACATAATTTCACAATCCATCCGCCTAAAGTTATCTTCCGGAAACAGTTCTTGTGTTAGTTGTATCTTAAAACAGTGATACCCATCCTTTTTAGACAGTTCGAGTATTCACGTTAACTTCCCTAGCAATTTGTACACTATTGCAGGGTTCACTAGCTTCCACAAAAACACAAATATCAATATCCCTGTTTTGACGCTCCTCATCGACAGGTCTAACACGTGGTTCATTAGCTTCATGGCACTTTTTACAACTGTTTACACATCTCGAAGTTTAAAAATGTTTATTGGTATTTTTAACTATTGTAACACTTGGTGGGGATTTATTTTTGAAGGCAATAATAAATAAATCGTATCGAATGACCCTAAAAGTACCATGTTACAAGTTATACTTTTTCTTGGACGGTATACAACGTAATAGGCATTTTATTAATTATTTGTTTATTCTTTCAGAACTTCGGTTGAAATTTTTATTGTCAATGTGACAATTACGACAACTCGTACCTACTGTGAAACGAATATAGAGGTGGAAACGTGTAACATGTCACAGCGATTGCCATTGTGTTGTATGGTCAATAAAACAATGTCGTGATTCAAAATATTTATTCTAAAGGGAATTTGTAAATATGAGATCCTTTAAAGTATTAAGGGATTTTTTTTCTAATAATTAAGGAGTTTATCTTATAACCTTCCATATTTGCACCAATAAAATAAATTGGAAAGATACTGTATGGCGTCCAATCAAACTGGCAACAGTTGTATGTACTCACAAAACTTAATAGTGTGTAAAATTTTTTATTAAAATAACGTAGCTAAGTACTTTTCCAGTCAGAAATACGTATTTACTGTTGCTTTCAGTAATTTTTATACATTGTTTTATTCTTTTCTATCTTTCGATCTTACAATAATTTATTCATTACACCGATATCGTTTGAATATTACCTAATAGCTACTTAATATCCGTAACATCAAAGGATATATTATGAAGTAACTATGAAATTATTATTTTCATTACTTTCTATTAAGTTATTTCACGAAGCATGGTTTATGATGAAAAATTAAACGTCAAATTTCATCGGCAGCTTGTAATTAATCTCTGAGTCAATATTGATGGATGTGTTTCCCAGTTCCAAAAATTCTCTTGATTGCATTCTCTATCCCATTGCATCCAAGTTCACTTTACATATTCAATTTGCATATTATTAAACGTTCTTTCTTCTATATAAATTTCCGGTGGAATTTAAATTGTGTATAAAATAGAAAAGATGGAGAAAAGTTCCAAATTAAATGAAACTGAATTTTATTAGTCATAAGAATACGAGTTTGTGTTTGGGATTTCATAAAATATTATACATTACTTAATTTAAAATATTTAACAGATTTTAAATTTTGTTATATATTTATAAAACTGCCATCACTTAATGTATGTTTTTGAAGTTATACTTCTATACGCGCGTTCGACGTTGGAAATTTGTACGAGACTGAATCGGCAAAATCATTACATATGTAAGATACAGGTAAGAGAAAGACAGAATATATATTTTCTCTCTCGAGAATAAAAATGTTCCTTTTGTAAATATATTTAATATTTATTAATATTATTAATATTTTTCCATTCTATTCAGATTTGTCTTGAACCTTGTTAGGCATGTTAAATTATAAATTAAAACTTGTAAATATCTCAAAAAAGTTCATATGTCTACTTATGTACACAACAAATAACAATTAAATTTTGTATCTGCCAATGTCGTTGTATCACGAAACAATATTTTTATTTTATTAATATTATTATCATGGTAAATTAAACATATGCGTAGTTATGTATATTGTCATTTTAAAATACTTATGAATATTGCAATTTAATTTGCATTGTATTATTATAATAATAACAAAATAAACAATGAATTTTACTGCAGACTGTGGGTATTTTTTGCATTCAACTCCTTTCATACATAAATGAAAATAAAAATATACATTTTCATCAAAATATTGATTAAATCCTTTATTTACTATACTCCTATTACAGGTCAAATGTTGTTTATATACAGCAAACAATGCACCATATACCTATATACCTTCGCGAACGCGTGAATAGAAGTATAACTTCTACCGGCTGTCCCACTAGACTACCACACCAGTTTTTTTTTTATTGTATTTTAGTATACAGTGTGGCCCAACAGAAACCAAACAAAATCGCTGTATGGAACATTTTTTTAAACGGTATTTTTCTTACTTATTTATGGACATAACAATTTTTATTTACCTAGTGAATCGTACAAATAAAAAATCAAAAAATCCTAGGGTTGAAAAATTAATATGTCTTTACTGGACTATTACTGTCTGCAGAACCCCGGAATACCGACAAGAATAATGTAGGTATACTTTGAAGTAAGTTTTGTTTTGCTGTTATAGTTAGGTCTCGGAAAATGTTACTTAAATGTTAAAAATACAAATTAATACGATTAGTATTAATTCTTATTAATATACGTAATATATACGACCTACTAATAATGGTATTTTCCTTTTATTAAGTTTCTCTTTTAATATGGGTATTCTTCTGGCTTCTTAAGGTCCACGAAACATAGATATTCCGGTTTGTTGTATTCTAATGATTTTTCTAGCACTTGCCTCATTATTAATATAGGCGTCGATGCATGATATTCCCTATCAGTTCATTATCGTCATCTTTAGCAAATAGGAATCGAAAGTATTCTACCCATGTTTCCTTCTGAGTGTCTTGCGTTTTTTATTAGTTCGTTCATCTCTTTTCTTTGTCCTCAGATCATTCTCCATATTTCTTTTTGTGTTCCGTAGAAATCGTGTTCAATCTGTTTTGAGAAACTTTGCCAGTGTTCCTTTTTTATTTGTATAACTATAAGTATTCGTTTTATTCATTCATTTTGTATAACTAAAGTATTTACTAACACTTAATGTTAATCTAATCTAAAGTATTCGTTTCATTTCTGATTCGTTTATAGTGGTTGTATGCCTGCTGTGTTTGTTGTGGTATGTATTGTAAAAAAGTTTTCTTTTTTCTTCACATTTTGTCTTTACTTTCTCTCTAAACCATGGTGTTTTCTTGTTTAATATGTTAGTGTTCATTATTCTCCTCTATCCAAGTGATTCTGCGTTAGTTATGTGATTTTTGAGCTTTTCCCAGCTTCCTCGATGTTATCGTTATATAATGTGTCATTCCCAGCGATCTTCCCTGATATTATTTACCTGTATAAGCATTCCGTGGATTCCGTATTTAGTCCTTCGACTTTGATTTTTGTTTGTGTTTGCGCCGCTCTCTTGGGTGGGAAGAATTTCAGGATGATTCGTATTTTACATCATACTAGGCTATGGTCGCTATCTACATCTGCTGAGTTGAGGCATCTTACGTCAATTATTTTCAATGGATCTATATCTCTGTTAGTTATAACATAATCTTTCATAGATCTTTGTTCACGGGTGATATTAAATGTATATTTGTGTTGGTCTCTGTGGTCAAAAAATGTGTTGTTTATACTTAGTTCGTTATTCCTGCAGAAGTTTATTATCAGTTTTCCAATTTCGTTTTTGACATCCTCGTTATATTTTTACTAATTCCGGGTATTACTTAATTGCCTATTCGAGCATTATAATTCCCCAATATTATCATCTTCCCTCTGACTTGACCTACTACTTAATGTAAACGGTTATAAAACGCTTCCGTTGTTGTTTAAGGTTTGTTATTTTCTGGGCCGTATACTCCAATGATGTTCAGGTCTTCCTTCTCCCATTCTTATCCTTGCTGTTACTATTCTTTTTGATTTATATATGACACTTTTTGATGTGATTTTGGTACCTTGGCTTCTTTGGCCCTGTTTTCTATTGCTACTCCACTGTAGATTAGTATGTATTTACCTAATTTTTATTGTCCTTTTTCTTTCTTTTTTGTTTCCTGTAAAGCATAAAGTCTATTTATTTTTCTTTTAGCGCTTGGGTTATTTCTTGGTCCCTTGAGTTGAACGATCTGATATTCCAAGTAGTAATTCTCATCTGGATTTTCGATGTTTTTCCAACATGATGACCAATAAAAAATTGTATTTATAAAATACCTTGTAAATGCTAACATTCTTTTTTAGGTGAAAAATCAGGACCATTAAATATTAGAATAAGTAAGCTTTTATATTAAAAATAGATAAATTAATAAAACTCAAATATGTAAACACGTACGGGAAAATTACCATAATGTTGAACAGAAAGATTCATATACAGTCCTAAAAGTAGCAGATAGCAGAATGGCGTCGGAAATTACTCGGCAAAAGCAATAGGATCTGGTCCAGTATTATTGCAGGACCAATTATTATAATAAAACCAGTACTACCGCCATTAGTACCACTATTATTAAATCAATAGCATACAGAGAATATATCATTTATGTTTTAAAATATACATACAGAAATAGAGTTTGATATTAATAGTGGAAGTAAACTAAATGTGTGGCCAAATACGTATCATGTTGAGATAGTATCATAAGGTTTGTCTTGGTTTTTCCTCATGGTTTATCATGTAAACACCTCCATTTCTGTAATCTTAAAGAAAAAGGTGTATAACACATGCATACTACCAGTTTGTACTTACGGCTTGGAGACAGTAGCCCTTACCAAAAAATCTGCTAAAAAATTAGAAACAACGCAAAGAGCAATGGAACGAATCATGCTTGAAATATCACTAAGAGAGATTAGATTAGAAACACCGAGATAAGACGTAGAACGAAGATTAGGGATATTGTGAAAGAAATTGCAAAAATGAAATGGCGCTGGGCAGGTCACGTAGCCCGATATAATGACAACAGGTGGAAACGGAGAATTCTAGAATGGAGACCAAGGACGACAACAAGAAGCACGGGAAGACCTCAAAAAAGATGGGTAGATGACATAAGAACAGTGGCAGGCAAACAGTGGATTAGATTGGCGCAAGATAGAGAAAGATGGAAGCAATTGGGAGAGACCTACATTCAGGAGTGGATGGAAAATGGTTGACAAAGAAGATTGCATATGGAATTGTTAAGATAAATCACATGCTACGATTTTTCCGAGAAAAATTCTTAAATTAAAGTTAAGTTATTAAAATCCAATGAACTATCTTCCAATAAAGTAGTCCCAGGAACACAACCGAAAATATTTACAATTATTTTAAAGTCATCTACTTTAAAATGTATAGTATATACCTAAATAATCAATATGAATAAGTCAGGTAAAATGAAATTATTAGAAAAACTTTTTCTAACCAAGCATCTAAAACAAAAATTGTTTAATTTGTATTTTGAGAACGATTTTGAAGTGAAAATCAAACATCAAACAGCTTCTTTTAAAGCTTATTCCCAATAAAAATAGTAAACTGTAGTAACGTGCCACAAGAAAATGGTTTTGGAACAATATTAATAAATAAATATTGAAACTGATTAAAGAAATGCATTACTGCATATGCCACTTTATGCGAAATGTTTGATTTAAATTAGTCATTATTTTATAGTTCCCTAATAGTATTGGTAATGAAATATTTTGCTTTATGTGTCTTTTGTGAATGTTCATTATATGGTAAAACCCACAAATGGGAGGATGCGACCAAACAACGAACGTGGAATTAGTGGATTCCGTTGTAAATATTTCGAAATTTTGGTTGATCGTTTATTCAGTTATTACATTACCAAAAATAAATACCATAGTTTACTTTATTTTATTAAATTACATTTCCGTATACTACATTTAATGTACTACAACGAGTAGATATCATTTCGCTTAACTTTATGAATAACAAATGTGTGGATGTATCAGCTCAGCGGTTTTGTGAATTACAAGATCAAAATGGTAATAACAAGTTTATCAGAGAATTAGCAAAAGTAAAATAAAAAAAAATTTAAAGGTTTCGTCATGTAACTAATACAAAACCTGAAAAACTTCTATGTAATGAAGCTAACCAAGTTGTAGTTTTTTTACATACTCAGTTAGATCGTTAATTAAATACAAGGTAACTAGCATACGTGCCTGTGATCAATTAAACTAGCTTCCTAAATATTTGGATGAAAAACGTTATTCTTATATTCCTTCGTATAAAAAAGACACGTAGTTCAAAAACTTAATAAGGATCATTATAGAGAGTAAGTAGTAAATAATGCAGATCCTCTTTTCATATTGATTATCTACTGAATGTAACTTTTTTATAAATGATAGTAAATCGTCGTAATTATCCCTATTGATCTGATTTGAATTGAAGAATCCTGCACTCAGTGTATGTTGGGGTGGTTTGAAACCACATTATTTTCCAATGAAATGCACAATAGTTTTTATAATTTACGAACTACAATTAACCAAAAGTGAATCGTATAAAAACTAAATTTCTACTAATATAATTCTGAAACATTTGCGTCCAAGACATATAATACGAGCGCGGTTGCCAGTCTTAGTACAATGTGTACAGAGCGGCCGAAAAAAATTTAGATGTGTGTAACAATTTTCTGTGACCCATTGGTGGGTCCCTAGTTTTATCTGATAGTACGACTGGCAAAATGTGTTTACACCTACAAAAGACGCTATTGATCATGATTTGACTGACATTATTAAAAGTAATGAAGAGTATGATGAAGACCATTTGATGTTTAAACAGGGGGGTGTCAACTCGTCACAATTTTTCACTACATGAAGAGCAAACAGTAGAACAACGAATTAAGATTTTGTTCTATTTTGTTCTGTACAAATATGGAAGGTGAAAAGCAGGAACCACTTATCATAGGCAAAAGCAAAAATCATGGATGTTTTAAGGAGGAACACATCGATATGTTGCTCGTAAATGAGTCTCCAACAAAAAAACACGGCTCCATAAATTTGACGCTTAAATGTGAAAGCAAAATAGAAAAGTGGCACTGTTTCTAGATAATGTGCTACTTGATTCCAAGATTGTACTGGATAAACTTATTTATTTTAGGTTTTTAACTTGTATAGACAGAGGTTCTAGTCTTCAAGAAATAAAGAAAAACATTGTCATTAACAAATATAAAAAATTAAGAAAGTGAAGAAGAGGAATCGTATTCCACTTGCACAAGTTGTCAATATTTAGAAAAATTTATCTTAATTGATGGTAATGTACCAACAGAAAGTGGAGAAGTGATTATTAACGACTGTATTAAATAAATACAAGAAAGAAATGAAACTATCACCTACTCTAAATCTTCGAAAAAAAAACGGAATTTTTTCCAGTGTCAAATATATCAAGCCTATCTGAAGCCCGTGTAATTCTCAGAGGTACATAAAACTTTTTATTGAGAACAATTTTGACATGACCACTAATATCACTAAGATTTTATTTGAATATTTTGGTGTCTCCAAAAAAAAATAGGCAAATTATTATTAAATTAAGTGAGTTTGTTTATTTATATATTTTCATAAATTAAAATTGTAAATCATTACGTAAAATGATGATCAATTGCTTCTTTAATTTTTCTCTCTTAAACGAGCACTCCTTTTTAGAGACGAGCTTTTTATTCCCTGATGATGGTCGCTGAAAGGTTTAACTGTATAAGACAAATTCAGAAAAAATCACTTATTGAGAAAGTTATTTAACAATAGTAGAGCATTATATAGAAATCTCTACAGATTTATTGTTGTAATTGTTATTGAAAATGGGTAAAAAGTCTTCATCATCTAATTCAAAATCTTTATTATCAACTTAGTCACTATCAAAATCAAAACTAAATTTGACATTAGGAAAGATGTTTCCCGAGACTTAGGGCTTTCTACTCGCCATTCAGGATCGAGTTATTTCAACTAAAAATTACCTGAAATATATTGTTAAAGATCCTCAAGTCCAAAATGATAAATGCCGATTTGGATGCCAAGCCCAAGAAACCGTTCAACATCTTACCGGAGGCTGCCAGGCGTTTGTCGGAACTCATTACAAAGGACGCCATGACTCAGTAGGAAAAATTATCCACCAAGAACTAGCTGACAAACTGGGACTTCTCCAAACACATAAACTGGGCTCGATAACACATAAAGAGTCCCACCAGACCTCAATCCTTTTGATACCGTAGGTATCTGGGATAAGTGATTTTCCCCTTAGAGGGAGTTGTGAGCCGTATGGCTAAATCTGGGATTAATAATAATAATAATTAATAATAATAACTTATGGGAGTTCTTTGTCAGTTCTTCTATCAGCGCCCCCCTGCGAATGGAGGATGCTCTCTGGGTATTCGTAGCGTAGCTATCTGGAGGGTAGTAGGGATACCTGCCGTATCCCTGCTACCCTTCAGTTGTCAAAATAGCTGCTTCGTTCACACCTTAACAGTAAAAATTTGTTTAAGGCACTAAACTAGCCATGTTCCGCGCTTAGCTACTCATTTAGTATTGTTAAATGACAAAAACGGATATAGAAAATCTTCAGCGAAAAGTACGAATACACCTCACAAAGGCGCAAATACACCATCCGCGAAGTGCAGTGAACAGAACGACATGACCGACTCTGA
>NC_092809.1:158248941-158277532 GCF_040954645.1 Diabrotica undecimpunctata
ACGCGCTATCTCAGAGTTAATCATCAGATAAATAATAACCTAGAATTTTGACACTTTTTTTTGTTTATTATCTTCTTCTTCTTCTTATGCCGTCCCCATTACGGAGGTTGGCGACCACATTTTTAAAAGCTTCTCTGTTTTTTGCAACGTGGAATAATTCTTCTACAGTCATGTTTGTCCAGTCTCGAATATTTCGCAGCCATGACTTCCTCTTTCTACATATCCCTTTTTGCCATCGACTCTACCCTGCATGAGTGACCTGCAGAAGACTATATTTATCATTCCTCAGTATGTGTCCAAGGTATGCAGTCTTGCGTACTTTTATTGTTCTCAACAATTTTTGTCTCGACCCATCCTTCTCAGCACTTCCTCATTGGTGACCCTGGCAGTCCATGGAATTCTCAACTTCTCCGGTATATCCAAAGTTCAAAGGCTTCAAGCTTCTTAACTATTTGCGCTTTAATGTCCAGTTTCAACCCCGTACAATAGTTGCGACCAGACGTAACATTCAGCAAACCTCAGTCTCACGCAGTATTCAGATTTTTGTCACAGAACAATTGCTTGAATTTAAGAACGCTGCCCTTGCCTTTGTTTATTATAAATAGTGGATATTATACTCGTGATGGTTTTAAGATCATACGGAACTAAACTAAAACTTTAAATACCATTAATTTCGATTTCTTTAACATGTACTTACAACATCAGTTATCAAAGTACTTATTGTGAGTACAATTCAATTTACGTCCTCAAATTTGGGTGTACTACAAATAGAAATGGTCAATGCAAAGATTATTTTGATCCAAGTCATAAGTGTTTAAAAGACTTGAATGAAATTAGAGACAATATTAAAATGAAATGCTTAATACGTCCTATAACGTGCTAATAGAAAGTACAATTTATAAAGAACCAAAATTTCTTATTTTTCAACCTTCTAAGCAAATATTAAGGAAAAAAAATTTGAAAAACGCCATTTTGAAGGTTTTTATATGACTTTATTTAGTCTTAACGTATTACTCTTAAATTTGTTTTAGATATTTTACTTTTGATGATAGACCACAAAAGGTGAAATTTACGGATTTTTGACCTTAATTAGTTAATAACCATTAAGTCTAAAAAATAGACTGCAGGAAACATATATTTTTTGTTATACAAAAGTTAATAAACGCAAAACTGTCGTTGCGTGGTCGGTTCAGTGTCGCAAACAGGCTACTTTTTGCTTATTTCTCTGGCCCTAGTTGGCAAACGCATATTCAGTAATATCTATTTACAGTAGTCTCTCTTTATAACGATTCCCTATATAATGATAATTCCTCTATAACGATGAAAATAGTAAACGTTGGTTGGTTCATCATAAGGACAATGTATTAATTATTCTCTATACCGATATCGTTCTCTCTTTATAGCGATGACTTTTCAGCGTTCATAGTCATGGCAAATGTGTTATTGTGTTTCAAGTTCAGACTACCTGAGTCATGATGCAAGGTCATTGTCCAACGTTATGTGTTTTGGCCTTAAGGATCGCCACCCATTCTACTCATTCTTATTAGAGGTTAAGTGACTCGCTTTTATTGTTCAGGCGGCGTGCCTAACTGTTATCACACAAACGTGTCATCTATTGTAGACGTTTCATTTCCAGTTTGAGTTGTATCTCAGTGTGTCAACAGTGAACATGTTTTCGAAAAAGCGTAAAGTGCTCTCGTGGAGGAAAAATTATTGATTACTTAACTCGAGCAATAGAGAAAGGTGAAAAGCAATCGGATGTCGTTCCCGTAAGTGACTGTCTCAATCAACTGTGGCTACGATATGAAGGACACAAAAAAGTGGCTTGAAGCGGACATGTAGGGCGGTAGCAGAAGAAGTTGTGAAACCTCAGCACGAAGATTTAATCGCGCTATCTTCAGTGGTTCCAGCACCAGCGTATGAACCATATTCCACTTTCTTGGCCTGTGGTCAGACAAAAGCTAAGATTTTTGAAACTGAGCTTGTAATTGAGAATTTCAAGGCATCTGAGGGTTGGCTAAGCAACTGGATGCTGCCGCACAAGATAAACTACGGCAAATCCGCGGAGAGGCTCGCGATGTTAACAAAAACGTAACGGATGATTGGCTAGAAAACGTGTGGCCTTGACTGAAGGAACGATATGCGTCAGACGACATTTTCATTACTGATGAGACTGGATTGGTTTTTTAATATGACACCAAACAGAACTCTAAAATTTAAAGCGAAAAGTGCGTTGGTATAAAGCTCTCTAAGGAACGCATTACAGTTTTAGTGGCCGCTAACATGACAGTTCGTGAAGCGAAAATTGTTAGTGATAGGAACTTGAAAAACCCACGTTGCTTTAAAAACATAAAAATCTACTGGGACCTATAAAGTAAACAGAGTAGGTGATGACTCCGGAAATTTTGAAGAAGAATAAAAAGTTAGACATTGAGCTTAAAGGGAAAAAAATTCTTCTGCTTGTAGACAATCGTCCTGCTCTTCTTGCACTGTGCGACCTTCAAAATATGAACTTTGTGTTCCACCAGCAAACACAATGAGTGTCCTTTAGCCCATGGCCAAAGTGCCATCAGAGTTTGAAAAACCATTACAGGAGAAGACTTTTGATGGAATTGGTTGGGAACAATGGCGATCTTAAACTAAACATTCTTGACGCCATACTAATGGTTAGTAAATCCTGGACGAGGTGACGAGCTATACAATAAAACATTCCTTCAAACACCAGGATGGCTGGAAGATCAGGATTGACTGATGATAAGATGACCTGCCATTAGATGTTTGGGCCAGACAGTTTGAACTTACTATCACCTACGGACCGGAAAAGCTAACAGATTTTGAAGAAGTTGATGAAAATGTAGCTACAACATCTGAACTTTCTGACGAGGGCATCCTACAAGCTTCGTGTAGAAGAAGTAACAGTGACCCGGAAGTGAAAGCCAGAACCAGCTCCGACCTCTCAGCAGGCATTAGATGCGGAAAAAGTACAGCATCGATTCTTAATCCACTAGGAAGACGATATGAGTGCTGTGGAAGATTCTACTGTGCTGGACAAGTCAGTCAGTTCTGTGAAAGAGAAAGGAAACAGACCAAGGTGACAGACTTTTTTGGTAATGTAGGCTAAATGTATTTTACAGTAGCATATTATCTTGTTATTGTACAGTACACATGTTTTAATTGTAGTCATTTTTTTTATACTGTATTGTTTATTATCTTTAATAAATCTGTGTGGTGTACAATACACTGATAATTCGTTTTGATAAATTTTTTAAATTAAAATAAGTTATTTAGTACAGTATTATTATTACAGTACCGAATTTTGTCTCTCTCTGTATAACGATCTCTACTATAACGATGAAAATTCCGGTCCCTTGTATATCGTTATAGAGAGAGTGACTGTATTACAAGCATCTACTTCCCATTTCGTAAATTCATTGCTTTGGATTTATAATTCATTTAAAGCAAAACATAAATGTTTTTATTATGTTTATTTCGTAGATTACCAGAATCTATACAATTCTTGTTAATAACTGTTTTTATTTTAAAGAATAAATGTACTAATTCATTTTTTATATTTATTAAATGCAACTACTGATCTGCTCCTACTGAACCTTTAAACATCAAAAATGTTTTCAGATATAGTTCAAAACAATTATCTATTTTTTTTTAATTAAAGTACTCATGAAAGATAAAATTTGTTGTTACAATATATAAGATCTTAATGGAAACGTATTCGCGGTCGTTGAAATTGACGAGAGAAAATTATCTTCCTCAAAAATTGTATAAAACTCTGCCTTCGTTGCATTCAGATTATTTCATGTTCGAATACATTTATTTGAATCCCATTCAGAAAACACAATGAGTACTTTTCGGATGTTCATCTCAACCTATGGAACAATCTACCGTTTCACAATTGATTCGGGTTTCAATTCGTTCAAAAAAAAAACTGTTTTTATTCCGGAGGTTTAACGCATGATGAACTTTCAGCAACAACCAATTTAATAAATGAGGCATAAGTAATTAATAAATTTAAAAAAATACTCTTCTATACACACACATAACTATGTATATACATATATTATATACAGGTGGTCTTAAGTAATCGTACAAACAGAAACCGTAGATTCTGCTCTTTAAAGTATTACGATTTAAGCGAACTTGCTTGAATAAAATGTTAATATTAAGAAAGATACAGGATGTTAAAGTGCAAATTTAAAATTTATTTTCGCTATAACTTTTACATTTGTACATATTTTTGACAAAAATGTAAAATTTGGATGTTTTTAAGTAAGATTAATTATAATTTTATACACACTTTAATGTAACTGATAGAGGGCGCTACATATGCCACATGCGTCTCATAAATTTTTTGCTCTTTAAGCTAGCTCTATTGTGTTAAAAAATATTAAAGACACATATTTTTACAAAGAAAAGGTATACTTGTTAGTAATCCCAAATTCAACCGTTTTTGAGATAATCGCATTTATAAGTCAGCTGCCTCATAATTCTTAGTTGTGATATTTGTGCGTAAAGCACTCAATACCTGTAGATAAGCTTAATTCAAAGTTTATTCTTATTAAAACAACTTAAACATGATAATGTAATATTACAAATGATTTGTGATAGCTACTAAATGACTATTGGAGAAAAGATTCTTCATCTTCTTTGTTAGTGCCGTTTGTATTCAGACCGTTGGCTGTCATCATTGTTTACAATTTTCTTTTCTATCGCTTGTTAAGTTTCAATACCGGCGTTGTATTACTTTTTCTCTATTGTAAAATGCTAAAAACCTAAAATGTGTGGTTTATGCAAGATGGTACACCACCAGATTCTAGAGAGAATGCAGTGAGAACATACTTAAATACAACTTTTCTTAACGTTTCTTGGCAATGTGGTGAGATATTGATATAATTGTTTAATTCATAAAAAATCCCAAAAGAATACTTATTATTTATTACGTAAATTGTTTATCCATTTTTATTACGACAAGTAGAAACTAGAGCACAGGTATTGAACAACACATATGTGTCTTGTTTATAATACTTTTGCTACAAATCTACCTTAAAGACTCAGCATTTTTACAAAAACATCATCGTTGGCCCAATAATCCATATGTTATAAATATAGTAAACACACAGGCAATTTAGTTCAGCATAATATTAGGTTCGTTAGTTAATCATAATAGTCCATTTGTTCGAGATGTATTATAGTTACTTGTAATCTATAACGTAATTATATAAATAAGTAATGTCGTCGATAGGTTATTCCGTGTATATAAGTAACCAATGAACGAGATACAATCACAGGTTTAATACATTATTTAACCTCTGCGACAAGTAAGATGTAGTTCATAATATACCATAAGATTTGGATGTGTATCCAAAAGAATATATTCATCCATTAAACATTATAGCCACCTATAGCTCAGAATTTAAGTCCGCTTGATTTGGATGTATGGGGCGCATTAAAACCACGTTCTATAAGAATCCCATAAACATTCGCAACCAACCATGGCATAATAAACAGCAGCAGTTTCTTAAAACCAATGACGCTATTTAATATGAGACGGTATTTTATGGAAGATATTTAGTTTAACTGGTGCTTTGTTTGTCTTCTATTCTTTGTCTAAATGAAAGAAAATTAGAGACTTATCAACCAAGGGAACAGGCAGGATTCCGAAAAAGTTACGGAAAAAATGACCATCTACAAAGTATAAAAACCCTAATAGAGAAAGCAGTGGAATACAATAAACCTCTAGTTCTAATATTTATCGATTTTCACAAAGCCTTTGACACAGTTGAGCTTAGCAAAATATTACAGGCGCTTAAAGAATGCAGGCTAGATATAGATATACTAAATTATTATACAAAATATACCTGCAGCAAAAACCACTGTCAGATTACATACTAACAGTAATTGCATAAAAATAGAACGGGGGTTAGACAAGGAGACCCAATGTCACCTAAACTTTTTAATACGGTGCTAGAACATGCTTTTAAGAATTGGATTGGATGACAAAGGGAATAAAAATAGATGAAGAATATCTAAACAACTTACGTTTCGCCGATGATATACTTATAATAGCTGAAGATCTAGGTACCTATGGAAGAGAGATGGTACAGAAACTCGTTGTGGCTATAGAAAATGTAGGTTTAAATATAAATATCTCGAAAACAAAAATCATGTCCAATTTGGTACCCAACCAGAACATCAGTATTGATGGAAAGAAATAGAACTCGTAGATAGATATAAATACCTGGACATGAAATTATGATTGGCAGGGATAACCAGACTCATGAACTGAAGAAGAATCGGCCTTGGGTGGCAGCATTTGGAAAACTGAGAGAAACTTTTAAAAGTGAGCTGCCCACATGCCTAAAGAGAAAGGTATTTGATCAGTGCGTCTCCCAGTCCTGACGTACGGAGCAGAAACACTTACCTTAACAAAAGCAGCAGCTACCAAACTGAGAGTCACGCAGAGAAGAATGGAGCGGTCCATGTAGGAATAACTCTGCGAAACAGAATAACCAACGAAGACATCAGGAGAAGAACCGGAGTGACTGACATCATCGAGAAGATAGCCAGACTAAATGAGATGGGCAGGACACATAGCCAGAATGACAGATGGGCGATGGACAAAGAGGTTATTGGAATGGAGGCTAAGGAAGACAAGAGAAGCGTCGGTCGACCAACTACAAGATGGACTGACGATTTAAGAAGAACTCAATAAAAACTGGATAAGAGCGGCGCAAGATAGACGGGGTTGGAACATGAGGAAGAGGCCTATGTTCAGCAGTGGACTCTTGAGGGCTGGATGATGATGATTAGTTTGTCTTTATTGGAGAAACATCTCTAAATGAAGCCAAATGTCTGTTTGAAAATTGTTAAGTCTTCGTATTGTCGAATATGAACATTATTATCTGCAGAGTTTGTGTGTTTTTTGTTTTTTTTTGTGTTAAGTTAGTTTTAAATGTTGAGTAAAGTTAACAGTACATATTATAATAACATCGATAATATACTACACATTGAGTTAGAATTGATGAAGCTTTAGAAATATAAAGCGAAACGTCTTCGATAAACTAATGAAGCAGTTGACTTCTTTTTTATTTGCCAACCTGAATGGCCGAGTAAACCTCTAAATTCACTAGTTGAATACTTTTAACCGTTATGTCAATACCCAAGTACCTGATACGGGAGTCTATACCCGCTGACCCAGGTACCCGGCATTCTTTCGGTAAACTTCGCTTGTACATTCCGAAAATAACAGACAATTGGATTTTCTTGTGTGCTATAGTGTTTATTTAACTGTGCTTACAAGTTGTTAATATTTTTGTGACTATATGCGTGTTTTATGTTGTAATTACTTGTAATATTGGCAAGAAGAGAGAGTAGGCTAGCGAATTTAGAAGGTAAGTTATTACTGTTTATTTTTACAATGTTTTATACATAGATCATTCAATTTTAGAATGACGTATGAAAAGCACAGAAGTACTTGCAACAATTTATAGACGATATAGATGAGGAAGTAGACAAAAATATCGAAAACCAGGAATCAGATGATGACTATGTTTCGCAAAGCAAACCGGATGGAGATGAGCTTCTGACGTAGAGACGGTTTTGCTGATATAAATAATAGATTGAAATCGATACCGACGGCAACGATAGTAGTGATGAAGATTTTGACAATTTCAAGAAAGTTCTTACCAAAGTGTGTTCTGTTGCAAAAGATAAAACGATTTGGCAACGAAAACCGTTTACTGCAAGTCGAACACTGAAACGTAACCTTTTGCGTGAAAAAACGGGCCCAGTACGTTCTACTAAAACTCTTTCGATTAGAGATACATTCAATATGTTTGCAGTGACGTAATGTGTGACATAATTATACGCGAAACCAATCGAAAAGCTACTAGCGGTTGTGAAAAGTATATGTTGAAAATCCCGACAAACCTCGAAATGTTTGGAAGTCACTCACAACAGAAGAATTGATGCAGACTTAGGTATTCTTATTACAGCAGGAGTACGGCATTCAAATTCAGAGCACTCGAAAGATTTATGAAAACAGACTCTCATCTTTTGTACCGAGCAAGTATGGGCATAAATCGCTTTGGAGCATCACGGTTTGACATGACAAAACACGTGCAGAACGTTTGCAAAATGATAAAGCTGCAGCAATTACAGATAATTCCATCTTCTCAATGATAATTTACGTCGTAACTATGTACCGTCGGATTCTTTTACTGTGATGAAGAGTTATTTCCTTTTAGAGATAGACACGTTTCACGCAATATATGCCAGCAAAAACCTGCCAAGTATGCATCAAGGTTGGTGGGTTGTGACGCCAATAATTTGTATCCACTTACTGGACAAATTTATACTGGAAAAAATTCGACTGGACGTGAAACTAATCAGGTGAATGCGTAGTAAAAGATTTGTGTTACCGATACAAAAATTCTGGACGAAACATAACAATGATAATTTTTTCACAACCGTTCCACTAGCCCGTCTCCTGTTGTCTTGGAATTATTATTAGTTGGTACTTTAAAAAGAAACAAACCATATTTTCCACAAGAAATGCTGCCTTCGTCAGAGCGTGAGCCTGAATAGTCATTACTCGATTCAGTGCAGATCGTGTTACTATTTGTTCATATGTACCAAAAAAGAAAAAAAGCGTTATCTTGCTGTCAACAATGCATGACAACGATAATGTAAGTGGCCCAAAAAATAAACCTGAAATAATTCAGTTCTATAATACAACTAAAGGAGGCGTAGACAACATGGACAAAATGGTTTCTCATTATTCCACTAAACGCAGAACTTTGCGTTGGCCAGTAGCCTTCTTTTACAATATCCTAGACGCAGCTTACCTAGCAACCTATATAATTTATACAAAGAATAATCCACAGAGTTCTACTGAAACCAGTAAGCGTAGAATTTTTCTACAAGACTTAGGGAAACAACTAGTGATGCCCTCAATTTCTGCTAGATCTAAAGTATAAAATGTATACCGAAATTTTTAATCAAGGTCAGGAATTGAGTGTATGTTAGGAAAACCTCTACCTATAGATTCAAGTAATACTGCAGAGTCATTACCACTTCCAGATTCCACTGGACGCCTCAAAATTGTTGGAAACTGCTACATTTGTATGTCTTTAGCGAAAAAGCGGCTAAGAAAGACACGAAAATCATGTAATGTTTGTAATCGTCCACTATGTAACGAACACTCAGTAAATATAAGTAAGTGTGGACAATATGTTTAAAATGTAACTTTCATTTACGTTTCCATATCACTTTTATTATAAAAAAACTAGACAGAACTTCATAATTTACTAAACATTAGTGTTACCCGGGTGCCACGGGTGTGGACGTAATGGTGTAAAAACTTTGACAGGTAATTTTAATATATTATATGCATTTTTTTCTTTGGCTTTTATTATAAATCCCTTCGTTCTAAATAATTTTAGGAATAACTAGAAGCTCGAATAAAAATATTTATACTCTCGTCAATTATTCAAATAAAACAATTACCAAGGATACCCAGGTACCTGGGTATAGACACAAAGGTTTTAATATATATATAGGTATATATACGACAATTATAGGTTATCGTCTTGAAAGGATCTTTTTCTAAATAGTTGCAAAATACTCCAAATGGAGAACGTTGAAAGAAAGAGAGAAAACCTATGAATATCTTTCTTTTTTATGCATCTCGTGTTCGAGTTGGTCACACTATTTAAAAAAAATTTTTGAATTTTAACATCGTTTTCAGCTTTATCCTAATTAAACAAATCTATTTTATAATACAGTAAATTATGCTGCCAAATCACCCTATAATTGCATATATTCTGTGTTATGCTAAGCCAGATTATTCTGATACTCTTCAAGACTGAGCTATATTACTAAACTTGAACAAATCTCCATTAATAATTTACATTTAAAATGCCAGTCTACGGGTCTTATGAAAATGAATAACCACTCATGTTGAAATTATTTATATTCCAACGAGGTATATCTGCTGTTTTGTTGATAATAATGATGAACATGATGCGAGCAGAATATAGACTACACTGTAAGTAGTTATTTTCTTTATACAAAGATAGCGAAATTAGGAAAGTAATACAATACTGCTTGTTTCATATGCTTGGCAGACTTTCAAATATTTTTTTTCATAAAAAGATACCATTTTAAAATAAATACGAGATTTTAAGAGAATTTTTCGAAGTAATTTTTTATACCAAACTGAAAAAGTAATATAACAAGCTAAGTTTGCTTATTAGTTCAATTTTATATTATGTTATTTTCTACAGTATGATGCACGAGTATGGAATAAATTTATTATTTTAGAAACAGACGACTTTCAAAAAAAAATCTTAAGACACGTCAATTTTAATTTTTAAATGACTATTAATTGCTATGTACGTGTTGGACATAATGTCATTAATGTTTACCTAATGACACAATCAATGATTTTTTTAATACAAACCGAGGTCACGGGACACTTCATTTGAAATGTCTTCTATTTGCCTTTGCAACTATGTATTATTCGCATATTTATTTCTACAGAACAAGAGAAGTAGAGGTAGATCTCAAACCAGATGAACAAAAAAATCTTAAAACACGTCAATTTCAATTGACGTTTTTGTAAATGTCTTTTATGGGCATTTATGAACCAGTGTATAAAAATACACCTATACATGCAGTTAGAAAGCCTTAAATCCATAAAAATTACGAGTTATTGTGAAATATATGTTGACCCTTAATCCAGTTTGGTGTCATTTTTGTTAAAAGAAAGCCCTATGTAGCGAAAAAGAACTAAAAAGTACCCCAAATCCACAAATATTTGTATTTACGGCCTTTTTTATTCAAATTACGCCTATAAATACGGAATTAAATCTTCTGTGAAACGCCAAATACCAATGATAGGTATGGCGTCAGGTGTAACTGATAAAAGGGGAAAGCATTCTAATAATAAGAAAATTGACAGAAGTGTCATTAGAAATCATATAGAGAGTTACAACCCAAGTATTGTTCATTACAGAAGAGAACATGCACCAAATCGCCGATACCTCCCAAATGATGTGCCCATTCAAAGGATGTATGATGACATTAGACGAAGTGAAAACTTTTGTGACTGTTCTTAAGATTTATACAAAAAAGTTGTTAATTAACTCAATATATCATTCACAAAACTCGGTCATAAAGAATGTGGCATATGATTCAAGTTCAAAGAACATAGGAAAGACCCCAGTCAGAAAAACTTATCATCAAATTATTTGGTTTGCGTCTGTTGGAAGAGCCAACATTCATTCAAGAGCTATTCTGTAGCAAAAGCTACAGAATCAAGACAATTATATAAAGAGCATACAAAACTACAGTCTTCCAATGACACCATGTTCTTTTGTGCTGATCTTCAAAAAGTTAACATGTTGCCACGCATGGATTCCTTTAAAGAAATCGTGTTTACTCGAAGAATGGTAGTATTTAATGAAAGTTTTGTACCTATTGGTACTAAACGTAAGACAAAACCTCTCGCGCTATTGTGGCATGAGGCAATAAGTGGAAGAAAAAAGAAAGACATCCTAAATGCCTTTTACTCGTTTTTTACCATTTCAGAGATGTAAAACATATTTATATTTGGCTGGACAATTGCTCAGCACAAAATAAGAACTGGACTTTCTTTACCTTTTTGGTGTATATTGTTAATTATTACCCGGAGATTTCTGTTGACGCCATTGATATTTTTTATTTCGAACCAGGTCACAATTTTATGGCTACTTACTCGTTTCACCATCAGGTAGAATTAGCTATGAAGGATAGTGGAAAAGTGTTCGATTTTCAAGATTTTGTTAAGTGTGTTCAGGAAGCAAACTTAGGGAAAGTAAAAACAAAGGAGCTTAGTAGTGAGGATCTTTTCGCTTGGAAAGACTACACTTTCAAGCCAAAACTTAAGCATCGTGGCAACGATGCTTAAGCATCGCACGATGCAACGAAGCAATACAAATCTACTATATTCCACTGATTACCAAGAATCTAATACCAAACTACTAAATTTCTTACAAGCTAAATATATAAAGAACTTTCCAATGCCTTTGAAAACTAAAGGAGCAAGAGGATTTAATAAAGCTAAGAAAAAAGAAATAGTTGAATAATTGTGCCGTCTTATACCATCTAATCGCCGTGGATTTTGGTTAACCATTTAAGAATCAGAGGAGCCAGATTTATTAAACACTGACTGACGCTGAATGAGTCATAAAACCAATTTTTCCCATATGTTACTTAGTTTTAAATTATTTCATAACTTCAAATTTTTATATGTCTATTCATTTTTAGATATTACACAGTTCTTAAAAACATAAGTTGTATTTTCAATAAACCTTTTATGTTCGGTATGTATAAAACTAGTTAATTTTAAAAGTAAAAAGCTTTTACTGCGTATACGAGGGAGTTAATGCTTTTTCAGCATCCAACTTTAAATTAAAAAGTCTAAATCCATTTTTCTCCTAAAAAAGTTAAATATTCTTATGTTAACGGTAAAACCATAATTTTAGCATTGAAACAAAACCATTTACACAATAAAAACTGTGATGCTGGAGAAAAAATTGGTTTTCATTGTCTCCTGTAAAATTTTGTTCTTTGGAGATAGGGCTTTTTAGCTTATGAGGGCAGTATTAGGCAAGGAGATACATCTTTTCTTAACTATTTACCGCTATATCGCAGAGTGTCATGAGAAACAATATGAGGAAAACATTAGAGTCATAACGTTGAACATGGAACATAGTCATGGAAAATAAATGGGGAGTTTCTGAACATCTTGAGGTTTGCAGACAACATAGTCCCTATTGAAGATCGAGCAGATCCTAGCAGCCAACTCGTTTAAGACTTTTGATGACCAAACTGTACTGGAGAAAAACATTTTAACTAATGGAACGCAAATTAAACAAGTGTATACCTATAAGTATCTGGGCCACGAGAATAAATTAGGAAGATATAATCAAACAACAAAGTTAAACAGGAGAATAGCACTAACATGGGCAGCTTACGGAAAACTAAGGGAAGTCTTTACGTCAATATGTACTCCCAGTTCTAACGTATGGAGTAAAAACATTGACCCTAACCAGAAAAGTAATCAAGAAGATAGAAGTGACACAGACATCAATGGAGGGGTCAATGTTAAATATATCGCCCAGAGACAGAGTTTTAAATAGTTTGGAGAAAACTGGTATTATGGACGCAGTTTTAAAGGATTAAAACGCTGAAGTGAAACCAGGCAGAATATGTTTCCAGAGTCAGAGATAGAAGATCAACCAAGAACATTTTAGAATGGGAACCTAGACACGATGCTTATCTTAATCAAGAACGTTCTCCAACAAGGTGGTCGGACGACATCAAGCACATCCAACACAACTGGTTTCAAGGTGCTTAAAATCTGATACAATAAATTATTTAAGAGAGGCATATGTTAAGAAGTACTCTTTAAGCACTTGTTATAACACATAAATGAATATTAAACACTTATTTAAAAAATAATTCGGAGTAAAAGTAAACTTCTTAGTTTAATATATTTTCTACCCGAAAAGGGTAAACCAATTAAATTTTACGTTTAATGTTAGATGTGCCATACGAAAATCCAAAACTTAAATGAACTTAAAAAAAAATTCTTTTGTAATTATGTTAACTTTATTAACACTGTAGAAGAACTTATAAAAATAAAATCGTACATCGTTAGTTGAAAAAAATAGTTAACAGTTTTTTGTATATTCGTTAGACCGAAGTCAGCTGTAAAACATATTAAAGTTCTTAACTTTTGAGTAGTAAGGCAAAAAAATTACGGCTTTGTTATCATACCTTCCAACATAAAAGAGTTACAAAATCCGGGTTGGGATTTAAGCAATATAAATCGTGTGCAAGCTAGCGAATAATTAACCCATTTTTCACTCTGCTTACCCGAATAATTTACGCAAGTTTTGAGCTCCATTAATTTATAATTATAATTTGAGCCAAAAGAAATAAATTTACAATATTTTTTTTTTATTTATTTATGCCTCAACCTCATAGGGTCATTGGCGTTGTACAATTTAAAGTTTTACAATTTATTTAGTATTTATTAATTTATTTATAGAATATAAGTATGATGTCAAATTCTTCATATTAGTTCCGTCACTTAATTTAATTTAAGAATTATAAATAAATATAAATAAAATATATAAATTATAAATAATAATTTTTGTTCTGAAACTATTTTCTTGTGCCATTTCAATATTGTCTACTTTTTTAGTGATAATTAACCAAATTTTAATTGAAAATACATTTTGACGTTTTGATTTTTAAATTGGAATTTGTTTTCAAAATTAAAATTGAACAAATTCTTTTGCCTTCTTTATTTTAGTAGGTTTTGGCTATTAATATTAAAGGAAGAAGTATCTGAAAATAGTCAGTAAATAGTAACATATTCAAACTTATGCCCCTACGGCCGATAAACCCATAGAAGAGCTAGAAGCGTGGAAACAACACAACATGGTAGCGACAAATACATGGTTTAAATTACACCCTCGCAGATTGTACACTTGGACTTCACCACAACACAATAAAAACAGAGTAATCCGTAACCAAATAGATTACATATTGGTTAACAAAAGATATCACAATGCAATCATCAGTGCAAAAAGATATCCTGGAACTGACATCAATTCTGATCATAATTCTGTTGTTGCAAAAGTTCGCGCAAGATGGAAACTAATAAAGAAACAAAAACCTCAACACCAACTATTAGACATCCAATTATTGAAAAACGACACCATACATCAGACAGTAAATAAGAAATTAAACAAAAATTTAGGAAATATCGACCACAATAGAATTAGCGAGTACGATGACATAAACGTTCTGTGGAAAACTATTAAAGAACAAATGAACAATGTAACAGAAAAACATCTAAAACTAACACCTAGAAATAACAAACAGGAATGGACGACAGAAGAGATTTTACAATTAATGAACAAACGAAGAGAATCTAAAGGAAAAAATGACAAGGACGGAGAATACAAAAGACTAAATAGAATAATTCGAAAAAAAAAAATAACCGAAGCAAAGGAGAAATGGTTAGAAACAAAATGCGTGGAAATAGAAGAACTACAACAAAGGCACGATTTTTTTAATTTACATAAAAAGGTAAAAGAGTTTACATCGACTACCAAGAGAACGACTTTTCACACCATGCTGAACACGGATGGCAAACTGTTAGAATCAACGGAAGATAAACTGAAAGAATGGGAAAACTATATTAAAATTCTTTTTCACGACATACGAGAAGAACCAAGATTGGCAAATAACAACGAAGGGCCAACAATTCTGAAATCTGAAATCATAAATGCAATTAATCATCTTAAAACAAATAAAAGCCCAGGTCCAGACGGAATATACCCAGAAACGTTAAAATTAATCAGCGAAGAAAATATCGAAATATTTGTCCTTTTATTCAATCGCATTTATGATACAGGTAAAATACCCCAAGATTGGCTGAAGTCAATATTCATCCCACTACCAAAAAAGCCAAACCCACAACACTGCAATGAGTTCCGTCTGATAAGCCTTATGAGCCATGCAGTAAAAGTCTTACTAAAAATCGTACATAATCGTATCTATAGAAAGTGCGAAACAATCATCGGAGACGATCAGTTTGGATTCAGAGCCGGCATGGGAACGAGAGAAGCCCTGTTCAGTTTACTAGTTCTCGCCCAAAAATGCTACGACCAACAGAAAGATATATTTATATGCTTTATAGACTTCGAAACAGCATTTGATAGAGTAAGACACGACCTACTATTAGAACGTTTGCAAGAAGTCGGTTTAGATGGAAAAGACATCAAATTCTTAAAAAACTTGTACTGGAACCAAAACGCCAGAGTTAGGATCGAAGGTTCCACATCCGCAGAAGTAGAAATTAGGAGGGGAGTTAGACAAGGATGTGTTCTGTCGCCTCTGCTGTTTAATCTTTACTCCGAGTTTCTATTTAAAGAAGCATTGGAGGATTCCAAGGATGGAGTCAAGGTGAATGGCGTAAATATCAACAGTATCAGATACACCGATGATACAGTGTTAATTGCGGATTCCGACTTAGGTCTACAACGACTCATCGACAAGACCAACTCGACCTGTGAGCAATTTGGTATGAAAATAAACATTAAAAAAACCAAAGTGATGTCAATCCGAAAAAACCAAAACGTACCTCAACCTTGCACAATAAATGGGCACATTTTAGAACAGGTCAATAGATTTAAGTACCTGGGATGTTGGATCGATAGCAGCCTAAATCCTGATCTAGAAAAAATATCGAGAATACAACAGGCCAGAAAATCTTTCGAAAAAATAAAAAAACTGCTTTGTGATTCTCGAATAAAACTCGAAATTCGACTACGTTTATCAAAATGCTACGTCTGGTCGACTCTTCTATATGCAGTTGAAACGTGGACCCTTAAAACATCAACCGTAAATAAAATGGAGGCCTTTGAAATGTGGATCTACTGGATATTACTCAAAATTTCATGGACATCGCATACCTCAAACGAAGAAGTGCTGCATAGAATAGGCAAGGAAAGAGAACTTTTTAACACAGTAAAAGTTAGAAAAACATCATACCTAGGCCACATACTGAGAAATAATTACTACCAATATGCCCAACTTATAGCGAAAGGAAAAATCGAGGGAAAGGGAGGCCTAGGAAGGAAAAGACTATCGTGGCTCAGAAACATCCGACAATGGACAGGGCTAAATTTTGAACAGCTAATAAGAACAGCTGAAGATAGAGAAGAGTTTAAAATTGTAGTAGCCAACTTCCATTGAGGAGAGGGCACTTTAAGAAGAAGATCTAAAAATACGTTGCCAACATAAGTAAATAGGTTCCAAAGAAGACGATCGCATGAGACCTCAAAATAACAACTGTCAACGAAGAAATCACCAAACTCTGCCAACAATATGATCAGAGACTCAAAGACCTCCCCAATAATTTAGCCCAAAATTTAATGACACAACCAAATCAGCTGAGAAGAGAGATCAATTGGGACTTAATACCATCAAAATAAGGTAATGGTTCAATACCAGACATTAGAATATATATATATATATATATATATATATATATATATATATATATATATATATATATATATATATATATCGGTTTCAAAACGTCTTGCGTCGTTGTCCGATGCCTAATTTCCACGAATTTCTATCATTCCATTGTTCTTCGGTCAAGTCTCGGGAGCTCATTGCCTTTGTTATTCCCTCCTTCCATGTTCTTTTTGGTCTTCCTCGTTTCTTACGATTTGGTGGTATCCATTTCATGGCGATTTTTGGTAGTCTTGTTTCTGGCATTCTTTGAACATGGCCATACCATATAAGTTGTTTCCTTTCTATGTCTGTTGCCAGTGATCCATCTACCCCCATCCGATTTCTTATTTTATCGTTTCTAATTCTGTCTGCTCTAGATATTCGAAGTGATCGTCTAAATACATCCATTTCTGTTGCTTCGAGTTTTCTTTTATTGCTTTCTGTTAGTCTCCATGTCTCTGTACCATAGGTTAAGCTGGTTTTTATGAGAGATTCATATATACAGACAACAAATAGAAATTTTGAACAAGTTTAAATACCTGTGTTCCCAACTAACATTGGGATGTTTCGTTTATTGCAACATTTATTCAGTTTTTTTACATGGCTGTGAATCTTGGACGCTAAAATTAAATACATAAAAATGTTTTGATTCCCTTGAAATTTTGATTTATAGATAGCTTGTGAAAATATCTTAGATATATGTTCGCTATGAGGAAGTTCTTTAAAGATTGAATAAAGAAAGAGAGTCGATTTATAACGTTTAAAAAGAAAAAACTGTTTATCTTAGCCATGTTATAAGAAACAGTAGAGCAAGGCTCATAAAAAAAAATTATTAAAAAAAAAATAATAGAAAATAAGCAAATACGAACACATAAACATTTTTGGTTGGAAAATATAAGAGATTGGACAGGTTTGGACTCTTTGGATTCTAAACGGAGAGGTTACAACCCCCTTCGCATTCGCGGATGACCTCGTTGTAATGGTAGCGGCCCGGGATGAGCCAGATCTCAAATACCAAGTTCGGAACGCAGGCGGCATCGTAAAAAAATGGATGACGCAGCACGGTCTGAAACTTGCGACAGAGAATGCCGAAGCCATCTTTCTAAAGGGGAAAAGGAACAGGCAAAGTATGGAATTACAATGTACCTTGAAGTGACGTTGTATGAGAATGGAAAATGGGGGAAGCACCTGCGGGAGGTGACCCGAAAGGCTGCGAATACTGCGGCTGCGTTAAGGAGGAGGGTGATGTTCAACATTGGAGAACCCAAATCCGAAAGAAGGAGGGTCGTATATGGTGTTGTACAGTCGATCGTCCTCTAAGTGGCACCAGAGTGGACGGAACAAGTCTGTTGCGAGTGGCATGCGCCTATAGGGGTGTATCTGCGGCAGCCTTGTGGACTATTACTGGATATGTTCCGTTAAATGTTTGGGCGGTGGAAAGAAAATAGCTCTATAAGAGAAGAGACCCAAACCTAACTATTGCCGAGAAGAGAAACGTCAATTAAAAGATGGCAAGAAGAATGGAACAAAATGGACGATGTGGCACAGTAGACAAAGATGCTGATCCCGAATATAAGAGATTGGGTGGACTGTGGCCACAGGTGACTGTATTATTTCCTAACGAAGGTGCTCACAGAACACGGGTGTTTTAGGGCCTACTTCTCTAGATTCGGAAAGGCTGACACATATGAATGCCTGTACTGTGGACATTCGGACACTGTGACACATACGATCTTAGATTGCAACACATGGATAGTAAAAATGAACAGAATAGAAAAAGAGCAGGTGTGCTTTTATATCCGTGCAGTAATCAAGACAAAAGAAGAGGAAGGAAGACAGCTGGATCAACGGCAAAGGCAAAAGGGAAAGATAGTGGAAAGAAGTTGAAGGTAGAAAAGTTAGTTAGACTGTGTAAGTCGGACTGCGGGGACAAAGGACATGCTTGCCTGGCAGTGATGCAGTACTTGGACCGATGAGGATCTTTTACGCGATTCCTGAAACGAGACAGGGAGCCTTCCTGCTGACAGTCTGTGGATGAATGAAGGTAGTGCTTCAGAAGTGATGTCAGCCTTACAGGGGCTATTTTACTTCCGGATCGCTGGATGAGAGAGGAGGGTCTGGTTTAGAAGGTTGGCATTCGGCGTAGACTTGGCGACAAGAGAGCATTTTAAAGCTCGGGAACTATCACCGGTGGTATGACGCACGAATCCTGCACTAAGGTCAGTAAGGCGACGTCCTGGACTGAGATTTCTTTTTAAGATTTCAGACTACCTCTATAAAAACGAAAAAAAAAGTGTGACTATTTAACTTTGTTGCAGATTTCAATAAAAGATATTACTCTAAGAAGAAGATATTGTTACAAGTAATATAGTACAGGGCCTCTTAATAAATAAATCATAACTATGTAAGGCCTCTTAAAGAGAAAAATATAATATATTATGTCGCTATATACCAGTAATAACTATAACTCTTAAGAGGATTCTAAAACAGATTTCGATCAGATCGGACAGACGTAAATTCAAGTACAAAGAAATTATTTCAACTTTCTTCTCTTTATTTTTTAGTCTTTCTCTAATCTTTATTTGCATTTTCTATCTCCTGGCCAACATAAAACTATAAGTTTATATTATAACAAATGCAAATTTTGCCCTTGATCGATAAACCTATGCATATATACCTGTAGCACAAGCAGCAAATTCCAAAATTCCAGCAGAGTTTGGTATTTCACTAATTTGGTATGCACATATTTCAATAAACCGTCAATAACAATTTTTGAAGTAATATTTTTAGCTTAAACTTTTATGTCAATATTCAACTTGTTAATTATGAAAATTAAATTGTTCTATTTGTTTTTATCAGGGACATTTTGGATAAATATCTACAAGAAAAAATGAAAAAAGACTCATATAAATTACTGCTATATTTATTATAAACATAGCTCGGATTTATAGACAACAAAAATAAAAAAAAAACACCTATATAGGCAAAGATTTTTATTAAAAAAGGCAGAACTATTACTCAATTTTTTTTATTTCTATGGACTAAAAATTAAACCAGATATGATTGTTTAAAGTTGCATTCGCATGCATTTAACAACATCTTCAAGCCCTTTCAGCGCAACTAATTTTATAACAAAGTTTTACCAACAAAACAAATTATTTAAAAACCTTAGCTTTAAGTAGTATATTTAATAGCTAACTTCTAAAGGAAAATGTCTTCCTTTTGTTTGTTTCCAACACCACATAAATGATAATAATTTATACACATAAGTAGACTTCGGCAAATATGCAAATAAAAATGTAGAAAATATGCGCATAAATATGCACGTGTTTACCCGAAAATATGCAAATATTTTACAAAATATGCATACAAATAAATAAAAAAAATCGTAAAATAGTATCAATTTTATTTAAAAAAAAAAGTGTACATAACTAAATATTTCCTACTATTCATTAAGATTTACATTTATTTTAAGTAACTACATCATTTTCAAGTATGAATAAACTTATTTAGAATTATGGTAACAATAAATGACCAAGTGGTGTTCAAAATTTTCTAACAAAAACTTGTGGCTTCTGTCTGAGTACATATATTTATATATGGAAAAACTTCGTTCAACATCAACTGATTTAACGGGAGCATTTTTCAAACTAACCAAAACATTTGGTTCTAAATTAATTGTTTCCGAAATATCCAGCTAGAACACTGACTACTTCAGAAAGAATATGGTAACCTTTATTTTTTTCCATAGTAGCTACAAGTTTTTTTAAAATATCTTTTCCAATATTACCTCTAACGTTCCGACAACATGACGCAAATTCTTTTATTAATGCTGTACTTTCGAACAATGACAGTTTTGGTGATTCTAACTGAGTAATTGTTTTTTGAACAAAACTAAAATTTGATTTTATAAATGAAAGTTCTTGTTGAAGCAAGTTACTCTGAAAAGTTTGTTTAGAATCCAAAAGAGATTGGGAACTTTCATCTGTTAACGTATCAATTATGTTTTTTATTTTAACAAAATGATCTGCATAAAAATTAGCTGCTTCTAACCATGTTCCCCATCGCGTTAAAATAGGTTGTGGTGGAAGAGGAATGTTAGGTAGCATTTCTTTATAAAGTTGAATTCTTATACGAGATTTAAGAAATACTTTTTTGACACTGGATATCATGGTATTTACAAGAGGAAACTTTTTTCGTATTTCCTCTGCAACTCTGCTTAATCCATGCGCTACACAAGTAACATGTATTAAATCTGGGAAAAATATTTTTAAATTTTGTCCTACTTTCACCATATAAGGAGCAGCATCCGATAAAATAAGCAGTAATTTATTAGAAGGAATAGTTGTCGGAAGAAAAAAAGTTGCTAATGTTTCTTGTATAAAACGCGAAATAGTTAAAGCATTTGTTTTCTCAAGTTTCTGGCATGAAATAAGATGAGATTTTGGTAAGGTATCTTCTTGAAAAACACCAATCAATAAATGAGCAATATACTTTCCTGAGGAATCAGTGGTTTCGTCTACAGATATGTAAAAATAATTATCTGCAATTTCTTCCTTAATATTAATTAACACCGACGAGTATAGCCCGTTCACATTATTTCTTCTTAGAGGCCGATCACTTGGAACATTAAGTTTGCAATATTTTTTTAGAAACGAACTAAAATTTACATTTGCTAATTTTGAAAGCGGTATGTTTGCAGACACTAATGCGCGACACAAGTCTTCATTAAAAGTTTCTTGCTCATCTAATTTTTTTGAAGTAGATTGGAAACATTTAGCCATTGAAGTTTGATGTTTTCCTCCTATTTTTCCTTTTTTTGCAATGTGTGAAGCAGTTCTCACATGTTGGTCTATCTGAAATTTCTTCTCACATGCTATCTATAAATAAAAATAAAAACCTTTATTTTAACCCAACCTTTAAAATATAAAAATATACAAGGTGTTTTTGGTTAATCAAATAACTGGTTTGGAAAAAAAAACACTCGCTAAGTGTTTTAAATGCAGTATTAATCCACAAATTAGTTTTTGTTACTAACCATTAGTACATCATATAACTTATTTTAAAATTCAACAAAAGTTTTTTTTTTTTGTTAATTCAATTACAATAAAAATAATTGTGTTTTAGAATAGCTGACTTCATAAAAAAAAGTAAAGGTGAAAATTTTTTCTAAATACACACCATTGTATTGTACCATGGACAATTTTTTCTCACTAAAGGAAGCTATTTTTCATTTAAAAACAACCTACGAGTACTAAATTTCAAGTAAATACGTTTATTGGTTTTAAAGTTATTGTTGTTATTAACTAAAAGATAATAATTTTTTTTAATTTTAACACCCTGTATCTCGAAAAGTAAATAAGTTTGACCCCTCATTAACTATATCGTTTTGTTCAATTTTTCGAGAAGTATCTACAGTCAAACGTTGTAAGTGTCATTTGGAAACACCCGGTATGTATGAAATATTAGATATTTAATAGAAAATATTAGATACTTACAATTTTGCCACAGACTGAACAGTAGATTTTTCCCATATCCATAGACAGCTCTTTATAAGGTTTAATCCAAGTTGAAGCACTGGTTGTTTTAGGCATTATAAAATCACAATCTTCCTTTTTGTTACGCACAACGAGTGTTTACGCTTTGAATATCAAAACAAAAATGATTTACAAATCTGAGCATCAAATTAGAAATGTTTAGGTACCTAATTCAATAAACTGGGAGATTTTGGAAAATCCCTAAATTAGGAACAAAACTATTAGCCGTTTACCTGCTGTTAAGATACAATAAATTGTAGATAGATTTGGAGATTAGATCATAAAATGCAAATGAGCGAACCCTTAGCGATTATCCAATAACTGAATGCCTCAGTGACCGAGACTTTCTAAGAATGTTGAGGGCTACTTAAATTGATCTTCTTTGAAATTGTAAATGTTTTGTACCTGTAGAGATTACGTACTTAGATCATTTCTTGATTAAAATCAGAAGATTCCTCAGAAGAGGAATGTTAGGAAGCATTTCTTTATAAAGTTGAATTCTTATACGAGATTTAAGAAATACTTTTTTGACACTGGATATCATGGTATTTACAAGAGGAAACTTTTTTCGTATTTCCTCTGCAACTCTGCTTAATCCAAACATGTATTAAATCTGGGAAAAATATTTTTAAATTTTGTCCTACTTTCACCATATAAGGAGCAGCATCCGATAAAATAAGCAGTAATTTATTAGAAGGAATAGTTGTCGGAAGAAAAAAAGTTGCTAATGTTTCTTGTATAAAACGCGAAATAGTTAAAGCATTTGTTTTCTCAAGTTGCTGGCATGAAATAAGATGAGATTTTGGTAAGGTATCTTCTTGAAAAACACCAATCAATAAATGAGCAATATACTTTCCTGAGGAAACAGTGGTTTCGTCTACAGATATGTAAAAATAATTATCTGCAATTTCTTCCTTAATATTAATTAACACCGACGAGTATAGCCCGTTCACATTATTTCTTCTTAGAGGCCGATCACTTGGAACATTAAGTTTGCAATATTTTTTTAGAAACGAACTAAAATTTACATTTGCTAATTTTGAAAGCGGTATGTTTGCAGACACTAATGCGCGACACAAGTCTTCATTAAAAGTTTCTTGCTCATCTAATTTTTTTGAAGTAGATTGGAAACATTTAGCCATTGAAGTTTGATGTTTTCCTCCTATTTTTCCTTTTTTTGCAATGTGTGAAGCAGTTCTCACATGTTGGTCTATCTGAAATTTCTTCTCACATGCTATCTATAAATAAAAACAAAAACCCTTAATTTTAACCCAACCTTTAAAATATAAAAATATACAAGGTGTTTGTACCTGTAGAGATTACGTACTTAGATCATTTCTTGATTAAAATGACTACAAAATTTTATACAAGAATTGAAATAAATTGGTATGTTTAAAAATTTTCAAATACAGTATAAAAATCTGAACTTTTATGCACTTTATGCAAATTTTTATACAAATATGCCAAAATATGAAATATTTGCATAAAATATGCACAATATGCAAAATATGCAATATGCATATTTGCCGAAGTCTACACATAAGTTTAATGAGAGTCACGTTTTAAACATATTTCTCAGCAATTTATATTTTTTACAAAAAAATTATTCGCTTTTACGTTTCGTTATCATTCGCCTGTCGTAATATAATGCTTATCAAATTAAACGTAAAATAAATGCAATTTAATGAACTGGAAATGCCAACTTTCTCAACAGTTACCTCATCTTCTCTAGATTACCACAGTCCTTCAACTGAGCCATGACAAATTACCTCGCTGCCCGACACCAATTGACTTTGAGTTGGAGCAGATGTCACGTAACGACGCAATTTTAATAAATCTACCTTCCTTTCAGATCAAGACTAAATTACATTCATTATAACTGAAATGCTGAATAAGCAGCATAAACTGAAGGTATTTTAATTAAGCTAAT
Organism: Diabrotica undecimpunctata; assembly: GCF_040954645.1. Taxonomy (NCBI): domain Eukaryota; kingdom Metazoa; phylum Arthropoda; class Insecta; order Coleoptera; family Chrysomelidae; genus Diabrotica; species Diabrotica undecimpunctata. The sequence continues at coordinate 158,273,509 of NC_092809.1, forward strand.
ATTGTATCTGATTATAAAAGACGTCTGAATTCTTTGCCGAACGCAAAATATTTTAATACATAACTTACGATTTTGAGAATGAATATAAACCAAAATTCCAGCAATTACCATATACTAAATATTTAAACAAGAATTATTTAAATTCCACTGGTAAAATATTTTCTCTAATCCCCAAACATATTTAAAAAAAAAATGTTTTCTGATAAAAATAAAATAACAATAAACATAGTATTTTTTAGCTTTTATAAATATTAATAATATGTGGGTCAGATAGCCAAGCGGGTCAGGCGGATTAGTCGCATTCACTTCACTGCTATTAAAGTACAGCCGCCAAAATTTACAGTAGCCCTACTAAGCAAAAACAGGAATACAGTCAAAGCCATAGTAGGTCTGCTAGTAGGGCACGTATACAGTCAAAGCCAGTAGTAGGTCTGCTAGTAGGGCACGTTAACGATTGATATGTTTGGTAAATTATGATCTATAAAGATTCCCTTACCAGAGGTGGAAACAGCAGAGCCTTGTGTCACTGCGGTTCTTTACATTAGGCAAAGGAAAAGTTACCAGCAAAGATCATCATGAATAGTTCAGCCTGGATGCTATTAGATCTTTTGATGCAGGCTAGAGAATGTCTAATCTAGGATTAGAGGACTAAGTACAATAGATCTGAGAAAACTGGATGAAAGCGTCGGAACGAATAACGTTGTATTTTGCGTAATTGGTAGTAGTGCATTGGACGCTGTTTGTAAATCTTCAGGATTTGTTGTAACTTCCCAATTTTCTTGAAAATCTTAAATAACTCACGAGTTTTACAACGTTATGAATGGCTCGACCGTAAATAGTGTAGGATCACCAAGGTCATATTTTATCCAGAGGTACTTTTGTTACTTATAATTATTGAGGAACTTCTATTTTTTTGGCAGGTGTTTTTCAATAGAAGTTAGGTCTTTAAAGTCATTTTGCTCGATTTCTATGACATCAAAAAGTTTATTCACTTTGGCGTCAGCAATAACGTATTTCAATCCGAGGTACATGTACCTTTGCCCTTTTCTTTGCTTTCTTGATTAATGCAAAAATCTCGATCACAAGCAAAAAATTGTAACCCGAGAAGAGAAACTTTTGGTTAATCTAAGTAAAGTATCCATATTACGCAACGCGATCAAACAAAACTATTAACTTGCACGCTTCTCCATCTATTAATTCTGATAGTTCATTGTAACTACTTGTTTATGCAGGATGCTCTTTCTATAGAGGCTTCTTCCTGCGATGCATTCATACCGTAAGTTGATTACTTCTTGCTAGTTTCCATATTATGTTATAGCAGATTTTATTCGCTTTATCTACCATCTTTTGGATGTGTACTTTGAACCTTAGTCTTTTCGACAACCACACTACGAAGATACTTAATCGATTTAACCGGTGCAACTTCACACCTTACACTATAAACCGAAGAGAGGATTTGTCCCCAGCTCCTTTGAGAACCAATTACCTCAGTTTTTTGTGGCGCTAGCTGTAGATCGTTCTCTATCATCCACCATGTCTGTTTCTGACTTGCCTTCGCAATTAGTAGCTAGATCATCGGCATAAGCTACAATGAGTGTATCCCCTTGACATCTGTAGCCTCAACACCCTGTTGTACAGGACATTCCACAGGATAGGAACTCTAGGATCGTGTAAAGAGCATTCTTGACGTCAAGCAGGATCCACCATCTCTTTATATCCTGCGTATACTAAGAGGTTATTTCTGTGACCTCATCTTTGGTGAACTTTTGGCCCTAAAACCATAATTGCCGGTCGCTCAGCGCACGCTTTTCTTTCATACTCTGCTCAAGGCAGCCTTTTTACAAGCTTGCTTGTACAATTTAGCTATCACACTAGAAGGCAAATTGGCCGAAATCGTACTCTTTCTCTCACCTCTACCTTTCGGATAAGTACAACCTTAGCTTCTTTTAACATGTTGTAAACTGCTGTTGAATCAGTTTGTTTAGCAATCTCAGGAAAAACCTGCGGATATTTTAGTGCGGGCGAGTCTTACTGTCTCCGGCATGACTCCATCTATGCCAGGTACCTTTCGGATCTCATTCGTACAACAGCCTTGCTAAGTTCCAACTCAGTTAGAGGTTCCGCCTCTACGAATCCAGTAACCCTTTCACGGCCTATCCTCTACTCTGAGGAAAGAGTTCCCGTAACAAACAAAGTTTCGCCTCTCAGCCAGGGGGTATGGGTCTCTCTTTCCCCCTTAATCTCGGTGCAAATAATCTTAAAGGCCTGCCGCCAGATATCCCATCGAAATCCTGAAGACAGGTTACTCCACCTTTCTTTCTTAGATGTTCTTATCTCATATCCTGTATACATTCTTCATTCTGCTTTAATTCATTTATTCTCTTCACAAATCTACTGCTATGTATTCTTCTTAACCTATTATCTCCTCTCTCTTACTCTCATGCAATCTGTCCTCAGATGTTCAGCTGCCCATTTCTCTAGTATGGTTGTTTTTTTTTATAACTCTCATTTGAATCTACACAAGCCAACTCCTGTGCATCACTCGACACTCAGAAAACATCTTCAAAACCTCCTTATTAAACATCTCATTTAGATTGATATCCCCATTTTTACGTTTCTGTCTTTGTGCCAAAATGACTTAGATCAGATTAACAGAAGTAGTCACCGCATTCCGTTAAGAATAAATTGTATTCAAGTTTTTATATGCCAATACAGCAAAAATATTATAGTCAATTTTGATGCAAGGCTTCGATGAGAGCGTGTATACCGACAAAAGGACGCGGGAAAACAGGACGCATAAAAAGACGCGGAAAAAAGGATCGCGCGAAAAAAGGACGCATGGAAAAAAGGACGCGTGGAAAAAGGACGCATATTATTAATGAAATACTATAAATAGTTTATTTTAATTGACATAGCAACTTACCCCCGTTTATCCCCGATATATAATTACAGAAAATGATTCTACCTAACCTAAAATCGAGTTACGGTAAAAGTAAAAAGTGGAAAAATATTTATATGAAAAAATTTGCCTTCACACTTTATCCAGCTTAGGACTGGCAGCAGAAGCTGGCGTTGTTACAAGTTTTTCTTTATTTTTTAAATTTTTTGCTATGTTTTTGAATTTTTTTGTCATTTTATTTTTTTTGTTTTATATTTGATATTTATTTTTTTTGTATTTTTTTTAGCCTCGATAAAAAGTTGAGGGCAAGATTTTTTTCATATAATTATTTTTCACTTTTTACTCTTACCGTACACCGATTTTAGGTTAGGTAGAATCATTTTCTGTAATAACATATGGGGGATAAAAAGGGGATGGTAATGGCTAATGTCATTAAATAAACTATTTATAGTAATTCATGATATATATGCGTCCTTTTATTCACGCGTCCTTTTTCCATGCGTCCTTTTTTCGCCGCGTCCTTTTTTCCGCGTCTTTAGCGTCTCGCGTTCTGTTTCCGCGTCCTTTTGTCGTAGATTCATGAAGAGCACATCAGATAACTAAATAAAAAACGATACAAAAAATACGATAGCTGCTTTGACGTGATTTGACCCCTTTGTGTGATGGTTTGCTCTTTCCAGACTATTCATATATGTGTACTGGTGCCCATGATTACTTATCCTTGGTATGTAAGAATGTCTTTTTGGCTCAAGAAGTTCTCCATCTTCATTATGTACGAGAAAGTGCGTGAGTGCGGCTTGGATATATCTCACCCCTCCAAGGCTTGAAAGATTGTAAGGCTTTGGGCATTAACCCAAAGCCTTACAATTGAATCACCTTCTCATGCCACCTTGTAAGTGTGTCGTCCTGCATAGATAAGTTCTAGAAAGCCCGTTCTGTGGCTACTCTTAGGAAGCAAATCTGAGATCTTGCTTCAGGAATTTTTTTATAAGCCACCAAAACTACTTAGAGCTTATCATCTATCTTAACTTCTGGGAATCCTGTTAGCACTGATGCAGTCTTACGGGAGCTGCAGCTTCGCTTAAAGTTACATCCTCCGTTCTTGGCACTCTGAGATAGCGACGC
>NC_092809.1:158277632-158298802 GCF_040954645.1 Diabrotica undecimpunctata
CGCGCTATCTCAGAGTGTCACTAACACGCAAGTACTCCAAACTTTAGACAAAAGATGCGAAATTCTAAATGAGATAAAAACTAGAAAGATGGAATACTTGGGGCACATTGTGAGAGGTGAAAAGTACGAACTTTTAAGAAATATCATGCAGGGCAAAATCAAGGGCAAAAGAAGTGTGGGAAGAAGAAAAATATCGTGGCTTCGTAATCTACGTGAATGGTTCGGGTGTAGTTCGATTGAACTTTTTAGGCGCGCTGCTAACAAAGTCGCAGTGGCCATGATGATTTCCAATCTCCGCTAGGAGTGGCACGAGAAGAAGAAGATATATATATATATATATATATATATATATATATATATATAAAAATATATATATATATTTATATATATATATATATATATAAATATATATATATATATACATATATATATATATATATATATATATATATATATATATATATATATATAAATATATATATATATGAATAAATAAAAATATATAAATAAATATATAAAAAAATATAAAAAAAATATTAAAGAATTAAAAAAAAAGGAAGATGTAAACCTCCGAGATGTTGAATCAGGTTATATCTTAGCGCAGGAAAAAAAAAATGTATTTTATTAAAAATTTCAAAATTTTCCCTTTCCACACTTAAAAATACTAGGTCACTTAGGCGATCTTGTCTCATCGTTGATCGTAGATATGTCAAAATTAATTTTAATTTGCTGAATGAATTTTCGCAGCTAGCAATTCATACTGAGTAGTCAGGAGTGTTTGAAGTGCTACTCTCAGGTTTGGGAAAGAATCTCCAAATGAGATTATAAAAGTAAGAAATTCAAATGGAGTTTTAGGTTCAATTTCTTTTCTACTGAGGGGTAACATTTTGCAGTCATATATTTTAATAAAGAGTTTTATTCCATTGAAATCTGTATTATAAATTTCGCCTAAGTTTTTACAATGTTTTTCAAGGTCGTTGTCGACATTATCCCTGTTTAATACATTTTCAACATCTAGTAGAAATCCAAATTTGAAATTAAGGTTACTTATTCTTATAAAACGTGTACATATTTCTCGTTGGAGACTATCCAGAACGCGCTATCTCAGAGTAGAAATTTCACTTCCTGCGGAAAGACCAACATCTCTTCTTACACGTATTCTTGTATCAATATCCCGTTTTTCACAAAGAGACTTTCTCTGTTGCCTCTTCACAGAGCTTGTCTCGAATTTCGACTAGTTCAATCGCTAATGATTTAAGATCATGGAACGCTTTCCTAAAATTCTTTCTAAATTACGGCGTTTGTGTCCTTTCCAAAAAACGAAAAAAACGCTGTATTTGTTGTGTGTCTGAAAAATAGACAATCATTTAGTTGTTATTTTCCCAATCCTACTAAAGTAAAATTTAAAATATATTTTTCAGAAATCAATTATAATAAATATAAAAATTATCCAGCAATTTCTTGTTTTGCGCCCTTTTGTGAGTAGCGCCCGGGCATGATGTCTGCCTTGCCCAGCGCCCTAACTATGCCACTGTAATTAGTAATAAAATTGATGTTTTGTGGCAAACTAGGTCCCAAAATACCTATTAAAATAGCTTACTATTAGCCGATATCTTATCGAATGAATCAACAAAAACTGCAATCCATAATACATACCTAATCCAAAATCTCAAGCAGTTAACTAAATTTCCAGATCATTAGATAAATTAAAAGAACATTTATATGAATTTAAGTATCTAAAGTATCCAAAATATCATAAATAAAAGGAGATATATCGCGAAACTAATAAGTGTTCGAGTATTAATCTTATAACGTACAGGAAAAAAAATTTGTAGAGCTTGGATCTTCTAGTGTAATTATTCTAAAATAGGCGTTTATAATAATGCTCTTATCATATAAATAATCAAAATTATGTAGACCTATTGCCTAACATCTTCAACAAATCAATATTCCATAAAAATTTTTAATATAACAATTTTACAAGTTCATCGGCCAATTATTAAAGTATAATTTTGTTTATTTTTGCGAAATAGAGAAACTTAAAAACTTTTATATTGAAGTGAAAACTTCTGTTGTAGTAGGTATGTATTTAACTAAAAGTTAAATAAAAAAATCCAAATGGATGACAATAGTTGATTTTTGTTCAGGACGAACGTTTTCGGTCTTATCAGAGACCATTTTCAGTGAACCAAAAAAGTAAGTAATCCCACTAAGTTGAGAAAAACTCGGTTGAAATTTTTACTGTTAATTAAAAATATGGTTAAGATTACTTACTTTGCTTAGTACTACTTGCTATATAACTTTAGCAGAAAGCAGAGGGTGGGTTTAAAGTTAATATTATATACTTCTTCTTCTTCTTCCTTCTTGTATGTAGGCTTTAAAACCTGTTTCTTCTTCAATATTAGCCTTCCAAATCGCCAGCTACGACAAAGAACAGGAGTGGCTGATGCAGTAGAGAGAGTAGCAACATTGAAATGGAACTGGGCAGGTCACGTGGCTCGAATGACAGAGAATAGATGGACAAAGCGGATACTGGAATGGAGACCAAGAGATGATGCCTACCGAAGCAGAGGTCGTCCACCAACACGTTGGACTGAGGATCTAAAACATTGTCATAGGAATTGGATGCAAGAGGCACAAGATCGAAATAGATGGAAAATTATGAGGGAGATCTATGTCCAGTAGTGGATAAGCGAAGATTGAATGATGATTAGCCTTCTAAGTTGTTTATATTGTTGCACCATCTTTTTCTTGCTCTGCCAATACTTCTTTGTCCATTTGGTGACTTACCTCGTGCTATTCGTACTATCCTATCTTTTGCCATTCTCCTAATGTGTTCGTTCTACTTCCGTTTCCGTTTTGTCACCCATACATTAATATCTTCAATATTGCATGCTCTTCTTATGTTTTCGCTTCTCTTCCTATCCAACAGACTCTTCCCTGATATTCGTCGAAGTATGTTCATCTCTGTTTTTCTGGTAGTCGTCTCGTTTTAGATGTATCAGGTCTTGTCTCCGCCGTGTATGTAATATAGGTCTAATCGCTGCTTTATAGATTCTTGTTTTTGTGTCTTGTCTTAGGTATTTATTCTTCCAGATTGTGTCATTAAAAGATCCCGCCCTTTACTTGCTTCTAAGCTGTCGTACTTCTTCTTCAACACCTCCGTAACTTTGACTTTTAGCCGTAGCCATGACCTTTACGTACTGCTTGTAGTATTTCGTCCATTATTATATTAAAGAGAAGTGGGCTTAACGAGTCACCCTGTCTGACTCCGCTTTGTACTGGTATACACTGTGATAGTTTTTCATTTATCTTTGCCTGTATTCGATTATGGAAGTAGATGTTTTCGATGGTTTGTATAATATTGATTGTTATGTTTCTTTTATACAGTAGGTGTAAGACGTCTTCGACTTGGATGCGATCTAACACATAGATATGCTGGTTTATTGTACTCGATGGCCTTTTCCGTGATTTGTCTATTATCTGTCTATTATATTTGTCTATAATATTATATACGTGAAAGTATAATAAACTTTTCACTTTAATGTAAAAGTTTTATAACTATTATGGTATACAACCAACTCTTGGGAACTCCTCCGCTTTAGCTAAAGTGGCGCATTCACGTTCCGATATATATTCCGATTTATGGTCCAACCTAGGAAGTTTGATACGATATTAGACCGTGATTGAGCTTGCTGGATTGTTAAAAATCTAGTTAAGGTACGTTTTTACTGGAGCGTCTGTTGCGATTATCGCTCAGCGTTCGTCACTAAGCGATGATCGCGGTGTACCGCTTGTGTGGTCTGTTACGGCGCCATTTTGACTGAAGCATCTGTCGCTGGAGCCGCTGGCGTCGATCGTTGGCAACTGGTCCGAGAACAGACACAGTCACAAACGCTGAGCGAATGCAGTGGCATGTGTATGTGATTTTGAGAGTTTTTTATTTGAGAGATTCCTTCTGGAGACCCTGGATATGGAATACAGTTTGTAGACGACTTTTTCATATCCTTTTTTACAAAACTTAACACAAAATTACACTGAAATACATTCAAACGAAAGAACTGTGGAAACTTAACATCATCTAATAACTGGTTTTATCAAAATTTTGAAGCATCCTTCTTCTTGTCATCATCTAATCTTGGAACACTTAACATTTCTTCGTCCACTTTTTTTTCTGCTAGTAGGTATTTTAGCAATAATTGTTGTCTTTTTCATACGCTCATCACTGCAACAAAACCACTTGTTCGTAATACAACGGACAACTCAGTAAATGAATCATCGCTTCCAAAACACTCCGACGCGCTATCTCAGAGTGATCATTGCTCAGCGACGATCGCTCAACGATGATCGCAACAGACGCCCCAGTAAAAATGTACCTTTATATGAGTCAAAACATTCTTAAAGGAACGATTCGAAGGTCCAATTTCGGACTGGAGACGGAGTGGCAGCGTGAATGGACGAGTCGGAAGTCGGATCAAAACTTTTCTCAGTCAGCGCTTGACCTTGGGTACCTACTGCACGCTATTCGTACTGAACAGTGAAGGAATTGCTAAATTTATTTACAGCAATAGTTTCTATGGGATACTAATGGTATGGAATGGTTTGGTATGGTTTCTATGAAAACTATGGGAATCTAAATGCGCGGAAAATAGCAAAACAACACCTGCTGAATGTAATGTTGAAGTACAAAAACACTTCCATCATAGCTTTCTGCGGTAGTTTCTGTAATCTTCTTCTTCTTCCTATGCCGTCCCCATTAACGGAGGTTGGCGACCACATTTTTAATAATATATAACATATAAAATATAACAGTTTCTGTAATAATCCTCATTAATGACATTGAGAAACTTCGTGTCACAATAGTTCACAAGATCAACGAATAATTTCTTCATCCAACATTTTTCTCCTTCTTTTCAAATGGTGGGGCTAACAAGCACAATGCTGCTGCCTTGTTTTCTTCTTCTAATTATATTTTACGTAGACTTTAGTAGATAAATTTTTTGGCTAAGCGATGTACACCACCATGAAAACAGACTAGGACTGAAGTTGTAGTGCTAGCTTGATAGAAAGTAGGAGCGTGAGTGGAGCCGACTATCGAAATAGTAGTCCTACTAAGTGGGACTTCAAATTGGATCATGTAGTAATTTAATAGCAACGTGCTATGTTATTCAATATTCCTAGCAAACGCATGCTTTTTAATATTTTAATTATGCGTTTAATATGCATATTCTGCGTTTCCAAATTTACAAATAAATTGCCATCTGCAGTAACTACTGCAACAATTTGCATGACTCCAGAAAATGCTTTTATGCTTTCCTAAAGTCCTTTCACATAATAAGTAAACACGGTTAAAAGAAAACACAAATGGATCTAAACGTATATTGAAAAAATTAAGAATAATATTAAGAAAAAGTTATTTTAGAAAAAGTATATACGTCTAAACTTTAATTACAAAAACAATACATAAATAAATACCCCATTTACACTGAATATATTAATTTAAACCCAAAAGAGTTAGGTAGCAAGCTGCTTGTTGTGATCTTTATTTATAAGGTTTGTTTCCAAATATTGCTAATACTCTTCCGAGTTGGGTCTCTAAAAAATTTTACATATGACGCGTGTTTCCGAAACCTCCATGTCCAGATTGAGAAGCACCTTTGTTGAAACCCATTTGGAGGTTGAGTTCTCCTTCGTGCGCCCTAAGTTGTTCCTCGGTAAAGTTCCTTTTGTTTTCATCGGCCATCTTAGGTCCTAGTGTAGGACCATTCCATTCTGGATGTTTTTGGGTGATACGACCCAAGGAGAACAATGAAATAGCAACCTGTAAAGAGATTTACCTCGATAATTAAAATATCCTTAAGCATCACTAATAATTTTTTTTAATTTGTTGTTAAATCTATAATAATATGTCTGACTACGGACACGGCATCTAAAGAAGAAGTCATTTTTAAATTTCTAAAGGTAAAAATTTAATAAAGTTAAATTTTACCCTCTTGAAAGTTAAAATATATTAAACGGGAAAGGACATCATGCTAGAAAGAATAATTAAGAAAATAAGGCATTTATAAATAAGACAATACTATGGCAAATTAAATACTCTTAACATTCGCAAGACTGGGAGAAAACGAAATAGCTGCGGAAATGCTAAAAAATAGAGTTGGAGAACTACAAAAAACGATATATAGCTTTACCAAGAGGATATGGGTAGAGGAAAATATGCTCAAAGATTGGACCATAGCTTTATTCTGCCCCATGTACAAAAAGGGGCATGTGAAAATTACAGAGATGTTGCTCTATTGGATGGTTGTTATAAGGTATTAGCCAGGGTGCTAAGATAGATAAGGATAAGAGAGAGACTCAACAGATTTGCTAAACATAAATTAGGTGAGTATCAGGCCGGTTAAGTTAATAGATCAGTGACAGATCAGATTTTAACACTAAACGAAAACCTAAAATAGGATAAGAAGGAATAAACGTATGAAGCACTGAGCTTCTTGGGTATATCCGCAAAACTGGTTAGATTAGTAAGAATGACTTTGAATAGCACACGAAATCATGTAGTATAGAGACGATTCTCATCGGGTGAATTTGAAGTGGAAAGAGGTCTTAGACAAGGAGATCCGTTATCCACGATACTTTTTAATTTGGTATTGGAAACAATAATCAGAAATAGTTGAGTTAAAATGACCGGATCCATCTTCAACAATGAACATTAATATCTGGGAGAAATTGGAAAGATGGAATAGGAAAATGCTAAGAGCTATATATGGAGGCAAAAACACGGTCTAAGGTAGGGTGCGATGAACAAACAGGGAGCTAGAGGAAATGTGTAACGAACCAAGCATCAGTCGTCTTATAAAGGGTGAGATGGATGAGGCACGTGATTAGAATGGAAGGAAAGAGGATGCCAAAGATTATCCTAAAACGGGGACAATTCACGAAAAGAAGGAAAGGACGTCCCAGACAAAGATGGTTTGATAGCGTACAGGAAGCTCTCAGAAAACAGGAAATTGATCATTGGGAAGAAAGAGCAACAACCAAGGATGAATTGAGGAGAATAGTAATTCAATTTAGTAGGCAAGGAGCACTATTGGAAAATAATCCCCCAATTAATACAAGTTTTGTAATAATATAATTATTACATTAATTTATTTTAGCCCTAGGCCGTCATGCTTGTTGAGCTTTGTAAATAAATAAAAAATAAGATTAACAGTCCAAACATCCTGTTGTATTATCTACATTTAAAATGATAATGCAGAAACTTAAGTCATGGAAACAAATATCAAAGTCAGAAATTTTTTTTTCGCTTACTCTGTTTTATGTACCTGATTTTAAAAATGTCTCACCTGTGCGATATTCCTTCTTTCGAAGAGATCAGCAGTCTGGAAAATTTCTTCTTCCGGTAGACCGTATTTTTTGGCAGCAGCTTGAAACCTTTGGATGTTTTCCATCAGCTGGAAGTTGGTCCCTTTGGATTGAATTTTCTTGATACATCCAGGTGTAAGTTTGTTCATCAGGTTACATAATACGACGCCATCTTTAAGAATATCTTCGAATTCTCCTTTGGGAACTGGTTCACCTAGGCAAGCGAAGATCCAGTTGAGGACTTCGGCTTCGACATCCTTGTTACGTTTCTGGAATAACATAATGTGTGATGAGTTTTATCTTTCATACATTATGTTTTTTTATTTTATTGCAGCACTTATAAAAATATCTGTGGTGTTTTCTGGTTATGATCTGTATTTTACAATGATCTGAAGGTAATGGTTTATAGTTTAAAAGAAATATATAAATAAATAAATACATATAAACGGACCTTACAGCAAATGAAGCATGAAAGAAAAAACTTTCGAAACTTAAGTAGTGTCATCAAGAATTAATCATAATGGAGTCAAAATAAACCAAGTAAAGATATATCGAATGGAAGATTATAAATTAAACAATTTTCTTAATTCTGTAACAATAAAAAATATACCTTTGTTTTCCGGAGATCTCTTTTACCGATTATATAGCGTTCTATGTTTGTCCTAATTTTTTTAGGAACTAAGATAAATTTTACCTTTTCACAACAAGAAGAAAGAAAATAGAATATGTATTTTATGAGTGTTATATATTATATGATATGCTACTCATAATATTTTTAAATATATGAAAACAAAAAAGTAAGAAATATAAATATAATACCTAATGACTGTACAGTTTCCATATTTACCATTTTTATTGGTGACAGAATTTGAACTTCATATATTAACTGCTTTTTATCAAGGTTTTACTAACTGGTGTGTCAAAAACCAATCAACTATAAATTTTACATATTACAATTTAATAAAATTACAGAAAATTTACGCTTCTAAAAAAATATCAGTAAAAATGTCAAATCATATGCCAAAAATGATATCTTCAAATAAAGTCATCTATCCTATTATGATTTTTTATTATGGCATTTTCTATTTATACGTCAAATTATAATTATAAGATTATAATATATTTTTCTGTACATAATTATTATTGTACATAATATATTATTTATGTTTCTCTATAAAAATATCGTTGAAAATATTTTTTATTTATTTAATTTATACAGACTGCTTATTTAATTTGTACAATAAACTTATATTTACTGAGATCGTTGTGAAAGATTATTATTTACGAAAACTAGTGTAGACGACGCTTTTGTAGGCAGCTACTTCTACTCGTATAATATATAAGGTCTCTCTTTAGTTACCCCTGCACCCATATAAAGCATTCATAAGAACCATAATCTACAGAGAAGGTTCAAAACAAAGGTTGACTACATGGAAGGTTCAAAGTTCTGAAACAAATTCAAAATCCTAAATCAAAGTTTTCAAAAGCACACTCCAGGCTACCTTCATTATCCCAGATAACCCCAACTCCAGAAAGTTAATTCTTAAAAAAAGACTCATAAAATTCCTACAAGATCGCCGCATTATCTTTTACTTTCAATTTGGATTTAAAGTTGGATGCAGAAACCTTCATCTCACAATCCAATAATGAACACGGCAAACTTGCCGTAGACAATTTCCTACATGTCCAGAAAGCATTCGATCAAGTCTGTCACGCTGGCTTTCTAATTGTATTTTCTATCTCTACAATCGGACAATCCGCGTCAAAGTTGCTAACCAATTTTCCAGTTCGTTTACTTCACAAGCTGGAGTCCTAAAAGGATCAATTCTAACTCCAATCTTATACGGTCTACAACAGCGACCTCCCCCTTTCTAGACATAGATCTGAGTCTATCCTACTGTATGCTGGGGACTCTACTGATATTAAAATCATCGATAAAATGAACTAAATACAATTTTTGTTCAGTTCTCCAAATAGCTATTTCCCATAGTGAACGAGTAATTAATTAGTTAATATTAGTCTTTCTCCTCTTGGTTTTGCTTAACCATGGATCTCAAAGACTGCCGCCTGTTTTTTTAATCTGGTTTTGTTAGATTAGTGCTGTTAATTTCATATATGTGGACTAACTTTTCGTGTCAACAAGAACATTTTTAAATTTTAAAATTTTTCTATCATAGTTTTGAATCTATTTCAAACTTTTCCTGGTACATCTGACAATCTAGATAAAGGTTCATATAGATATAGATAACGATGTTTCAGAATGATGTTTTATGTTTTTATGACGGGGTTACGAAAAGTAGTGAGAAAAATATTTGAGGTATCTGTAGTGTTATCTGAGGTGTCTGTATAGTTGTTCGGTAAATGTTTTGTCAAAGAGATTCTTGTCAATGTGTTACGCAAATGTGAAGACATTTCAAAAGCGTGAGTTTTTAACCAAGGTATCTTAATAATTTCCAGTGAAAAGTTCCTCTTTTTGTACACTAGTATTGCTCTTTTTTTCTTTGCTTGATTTATCCCATTTTCAATTTACTAGTTTCAACAATCAAAGAGTTATCCATTATCAAAAACGAAATCTTACACCATGAACTGTTGTGCAATTCCACAAGGCTACAGGTAAACTCATCACTAATTAGCATAAATTCACTCGAAGATAGTATGTAGTATCTCATTAAATCAATAAAATCAGGGATTTTAAAAGAGACTCAGAGAGATTTGAAAACTGATCACTGGCGTACCTGCACTCTGTGGCAGGTAAAGACCATAGAATGCCTATAAACCGCTAAAGTTTGATCATTTAAAAGAATAATCCACGTTCGGATGTTTTAAATACAAATACAATGCATTGGTTGGTATAACGTTTGAGATTTCAACTAATATTTTTTAACAGCTACCTAAAACTGTGCGAAAAAAAATTCTCTTCATTTGCCCTTTTTCCTTCAACTTGGATAGTAAATTGGTCATTGATTATCTCTAATAAGTCTAATAAGCTGATCACCGTAAAAAGATCTATATAAATAAATATATTAATTAAATTTAAAAAAAATTGCTTAAAATAATTTCTGAATTTAATAAATTAATACGTAAACAAGAAATTTAACAGGTAACAGGCATTCTTCCACATTAGAAACCAGCACCTTGCTATAAAAATACTGGTGATGAGTTTACCTATTTGCGGTGATGAGTTTACGAGTCTCCCAAGGGTGCCGGTCATCAGTTTGCTATATCTCGGAGGGTTTAATAATCGTATGTGGAGCTAGAAAGTGATGAGTTCGTGCACGTTTATTCTACAATTCCAACGGCATAGTTACTTCATTATTTTTCTAGGATTAAATTGTTTTATTAAAAATAACTCCATTTTGATGTCTCTGTAGAGTAGGTACCTTTGCCGTTTCGTGAATGTCTTATTTCACAGGTTTGAAGCCTATTTATGCATATATCTTGAATCATTCAATTAGTGGGCAATCAAAATTATTACGATTAACTTGCAATCATTATCTCTATTTGTAAGTCTATTTGTAATAAATACAATTTTCACTTATTTCTTTATTTTTATTTAAAAATATATATTTTGGGTGGAAATAAAACCTCTTAAATATTCTGTTACAAAATAATTCTCTGTCATATAGATACAAATGTCTACGAAGTGAAATATATAAGCAAACCAATAAATCTATTTTTATTTTCGAATTTTCTTTGCCTCACTAAGATGCTCTCGTTCATGAGATGAAACTAAAGTTGAGTATCTTCAAAGATAGAAAACCTTCAGAGACAAGTCGTTTAAAACAAAAATATACGATCGTCACTACCGAAAATATCTTCTAAAAGCGATCTATTTTAAACCGTGTTATGAAAATTTTCATTATACACACCAATTAATCCACGCATTTAGTAAACATAGAACGAACATTTTTGCAAAACAAAATCGGTTAAAAGAAAAAGTGGGCAGTAGTACTTGGAACTGGACTGGTTTTTCGTAACTAACAATAATTTTGTGAGTTTAAAAATTCTCCTTATGTATTCAATCAGAGCTTTATTTAAACCCTCTCAATTAATACAAGTATTAAAAAAATAAATATGAAATAAAATGAATGAACAGAAAACTCAGCAAGAGTGCAAAAAATATATTTACAGCAAATTAAATCCAAGCCATGGTTAACTAGAACCAACTCAACCAATACCGGCTGAGAAAGGGATCCGCTATTGAACCCTCTTCGATTCAATGTCATCATGGATGGAATAATAAAAATGAATGGAATATAACCAACTTACAGAAAAAATGTCAACATTCAGGAGAATAGTCCAGAAAAATTAGAAATTTATATTTAAACTTAAAATTAAGAGAAAAGTAGGAAAAAATATTAATAAAAAAACCGGTAAAAAACTGTTTAGTTAAAAATATATTTTTACTAAAGACTTCTTGAATTCGTGTTGTTGTCCGTGAGTCAGTCTGTCTGTCTCACAGACAACAACCTTGTCTGTGAGACAACAACCTTGTTTGTGAGACAACAACCGTGTCTGTGAGACAGAGAAAAATTCATCTTGTTCCAAGAAAGAGTTCTATTTAATTTGTGGTCAATAGGTGAAAGGTTACCAAAGTTACAGATGCCTCCGGATATAAAAAACGTAGAGTTTTGAAACTGGGTATTTAGTTCCTTTATGAAATATGTATCTACATGGTTTGTCAAATTTGCTAAACAACTTCTGCTACACTTTTCCTTTCTTTGAAAAATCTTGTAAAATTTTCTTTTCTTGGATTGTGGTTCATGGATTACAGCAAATTTGAAATTGACAAACAAGATAATTCATCACTCTTTATACTCTTTATTGTAGCCAAAGATAAGCATGTTTATAATAACATAATGTATATAGACATGTACTGAATATTTTCCTAAGAATACTGCACTCGAGAATTTACAACAAAATAGAAGTAAAACTAAGTGAAACACAATTTGGTTTCAGAAACAACCTTGGAACCAAAGAAGCACTCTTCAGTTTGCAGGTCATGGTTCAAAGATGTACATCGAACAATGAATATACGAAAAAGCCTTTGACCGAGTAAACCATGACAAACTTATAGGTGTCTTGCAACAGGCGGGAATTGATGACCGAGACTTTCGTATTATCAAAAATTTGTATTGGCATCAATGTGCAAACATACGAATTGGACACAACACGACGAAAGCAGTGGAGATACGACGTGGAGTGAGGCAAGGATCTTTGACACCTCGCGTTTTTAACAGCTGGCAACCCTAATTTGCGACCATTTTTTTTCCTCAGATAACCTTATATCATCATATTAAAAAATATAGCTTTATTTTGATATTAAAAACATGCATATCCGTCATGAGCAGCGTATTTTATTAAAAAAATAAATGACCGAAATTTTTGTTCAAAAATTAATTACTACTAATTGAATTAAAACTGAGCATATCTATGTTTTAAAGACCTGACAAAGGTTTTCGATCGCATCCAAGTCGAAGACGTCTTACACCTACTGTATAAAAGAAACATACCAATCAACATTATACAAACCATCGAAAACATCTACTTCCATAATCGAATACAGGCAAAGATAAATGGAAAACTAACACAGTATATACCAGTACAAAGCTGAGTCAGATAGGGTGACTCGTTAAGCCAACTTCTCTTTAATATAATAATGGACGAAATAATACAAGCAGTAAAGGTCATGGTTACAGCTTGAAAAACAAAAAAATCCAAATATGTTATGCAGACGACGCCGCATTAATGGTCGAGACAGAAGACGAGCTCCAAAGATTAACACACATCTTCATTACAACAGCCAAGAAATACAATATGATAATATCAGCAGAAAAAACCAAATTTATGACATAACAACATCTAAATACCCACTATGATGTAAAATCGAAATTGATGGGAAAATAATAAAGCAGCAGGCAAAGTTTAGATATCTGGGAATAGATATAACTAGTTACGGAGAAGAAGAAGAAGTACGACAACAAAGCTTAAAAGCAAGTAAAGCGGAGGGATGTCTTAATGACACAATCTGGAAAACCCTAGGACAAGACATAAAAACAAGAATCTATAAAGCAGCAATTAGACCTATATTAACATACACGGCAGAGACAAGATTCATCTAAAACGAGACGACTACCAGAAAAACAGAGATGAACATACTTTGACAAATATCAGGGATATCAAGTCTGTTGGATAGGGAGAGAAAGGAAAACTTAAGAAGAGCATGCAATATAGAAGACGTAAATGGGTGGGTGACAAAACGGAAACAGGAGTGGAACGAACACATTAGTTGAATGGCAGAGGATAGAATAGTATGAATAGCACGAGATAAGTCACCAAATGGACGACAAGAAAAATATGGTGCGATAATTTAAACAATTTAGGAGGCTAATGTTGAAGAAGAAACAGGCTTTAAAGCCTACATACAAGAAGGAAGAAGAAGAAGAAGAAGAATTAAAACAATTGTTTGATTAACTACGTTATGAACGTAGTGATCTTGCAGTGAAGTCTCGTACTAGTAGGACATAGAAATAAACATAGAAAAAACGAAATACAGTAGAATCTCGAGTATCCGTCTCTCTATTAACAGTCACCTCTGTTAACCGTCAGGGTCCATACATAATTTATATTGACTACATAAGTAAAAATTTAGTCATCAATTTATTTTGTTTGAGCATTGCGATAAGCCAAACGAAATTCGTTGAAATGTACACGGTACACGCATTTTTTTGTATGCCACAACCGCATTTTTTTATGTAAATAATTTTTTTCTTATTCAGGGCTCTGGATTAAATTTTAATTTAAATAGGTAATGATAAATGATACCGAGCTTTAAGATACACAGCACAATAATTATTACCGTCAATATGTGTGTGTCACCATAATACAGTTTGATTTAAATTCGAACATTGATTGTGTCAGTTAGTCGTATTATCTAAGTTTTGAAAAATGAAGCTTACACATCTGGAACATCAAAAAGAAAACATGTTGTTTTGACAATTGCGCAAAAACTAGAAATGATTGCAGAACTAAGGAAAGGTGTTTATGGTGTCGCATTGAGCAAAAATTATGATGTTCCGAGTACAAATGAATCACTCGACACGGCTCTGTATTTGTGGTTCATTCAAAAAAGAAGCAACGGTGTTCCTTTGTCTGGACCAATTGTTGCCGAAAAAGCGTTGTTTTTCAACATAAAATTGAATGGCGATCCTTCATTCAAAGTGAGCAGCGTAAAGAAGCTAGAGAAGCTGCGTCGCACATACAACAATTCATCGAGTGGTATTCTCGCAAGAAGACGCAAATAAGGTAGATTTTGATGATTTACGTCGATTAAGAAATTCAGCCGTTGCAAAATGTGAAGTAACAATAAAACAAACAAAGATTTCGGAATATTTTAATCAAATTGATTCGATTGTACCAACATAAATCCCTCTTATATTGTCAAATAAAACTTAGATGAATTTTTATTTTTTTTAATGTTCTGTTAACCGTCTTTTCGATTACCCGTCATACCCTTGGTCCGGTGCCCTGACGGATAATCGAGATTCCACTGTACATGTGTTCAAACAAACAACAATAATATTTTGAGACTATCAAATGATGGTACACTCAATAAAGCAATTGCAGAAAAATGAACACACGGGAAAGCCATATCATTACTAAATAATATAGGGACTTACGTTGGGACCTCGGACAGTTGCTATTGACGAATCCATTGTTGTTTTTACCAGTCGGATGTATTTTACCCCAAAAATACATCCGACTGGTAAAAACAACAATGGATTCGTCAATAGCAACTGTCAGAGTCCAAAATGAGTTCACTGAAAACTTTACGATAGTCCAAGGATTAAAGCAAGGAGACACTATTCAACCTGACCTTGAAATATGTGATAAGACAGCTGAATATAGGAAGAGGTAATCTCCTAACAAATAAATCAATACAGATTGCGGCCTATGCCGATGATATCAGCATCATGTCTCGCAGAACAGAAGAGGCGGCAGAAATATATTCACAATTAAAAAACAAAGGCCAAAAGAGACCGGACTAGAAATAAATATTCAAAAGACAAAAATGTTAACCACAGGCAAGAACTAGGGGAAACAGACGCACAGTTGAATTAGAGGACGATATTGAAACAACACTGTGATCTTAGTCGAAAACATTGAAGATCTTCAGAGACTGGTGACCGGAATAGCAGAGTATGGAAAAGAGTATGGTCTAACAATGAACGTTAAGAAGACGAAATTTATGAGAATATCGAAAACTCAAAGAAAACTCAAACGAAACCAACGTCGAACAAGTGGACAAATATGCATACCTGGGAACAATGATTAACTCCACAAATGATTACAATCAGGAGATAAAAATAAGAATAGAAAAGGCTAGAGCAAATTTCAACAAAATGAGAGAGATTCTATGTACCAGGGATTTAAAAACTGGAACTAAGAGTTAGGTTGGCGAGGTGCTATGTTTTTTTCGACTTTATTTTATGGAATGGAATCTTGGACCTTGAATGCGACATCAATGAAAAAACTGGAATCTTTGAGCTGTGGGTGTACAGAAGAATTCTGAAAATATCATGGACAGAACACGGTCACAAACAAAGGAGGTTCTGGGAAGGATGAATAAAGAAATGGAAATTTTAAATTCAATAAAACAAGAAAATTAGAATATCTTCGGACATATTACACGTGGAGAGAATTACACCTTGCTCCAACTGATTATGCAGGTGAAAGATCCAAGGGAAAGAGAAGCATAGGGGAGGCGTAGAATGTCATGGGCTGCGCAATCCGAGAGAGTGGTACGGATGTCATCAAATGAACTTTTCAGAGCAGCCGTCTCAAAAGTCCGAATAGCTATGATGATTGCCGACCTCCGCCGCAGAGATGGCACTTGAAGAAGAAGATTGAAACGGTAGAAAGTTCACATATTTAGGAGTGCATTATAACACGGATGGAACAGAAGAACCAGAATTCCAAAGAAGAATAGTAAAGGGAATCAAAGCTTATTTTTACTCGATAACGTGTTTCGCTCCAAACACACACTGGATATCGAAAATCAGGGTCTACAAAACTATTATCATACCAATAGTATGTTATGCATGCGAGACATTCGGTGATAACAGAAGAGTACAAAAAGATAAACTGGAAGGTCTTCGAAAGAAAAGTCCCTAAGAAGATATTTGGACCTATTAACGAAAACGGAATATGGAGATCCAGGTATAACATGAACTCTACCAACTGTTCAAAGAGACACCGATCTCAGAATTCGTTAATACTTCAGAGACTTCGCTGGGCTGGTCATGTAGTAAGAATCGAGACAGAATGATTGCCGAAAAAAAGTCCTAGATAGTAAAATGCAGGGCGCAAGACCAAAATGAAGGCCACGGAAAAGATGGGAGGATGAAGTGGCAGCAGACGCGCCAAATTTTGCTAGACGTGAGAACCTGGAGAAGATCGGCGCGGGACCGACAAGGTTGGAGGCTAGTTTGGAGGAGGCCAAGGTCCGATTTGGGCTGTAGCGCCCATTGGAGAGAGAGAGAGAGAGAGA
Organism: Diabrotica undecimpunctata; assembly: GCF_040954645.1. Lineage (NCBI taxonomy): Eukaryota > Metazoa > Arthropoda > Insecta > Coleoptera > Chrysomelidae > Diabrotica > Diabrotica undecimpunctata. The sequence continues at coordinate 158,294,548 of NC_092809.1, forward strand.
GAGAGAGAGAGAGGAGAGAGAGAGAGAGAGAGAGAGAGACGTTGGGACCGAAGTATTTTAAAGGAGAATAAACACAATACTATTTGTATTGGGGAATAAACCACAAAGTAAGTTTAAAATTCCGAAGTGGAAATCGAAACGTCAAAAATAATTTTATTTTAAACTTAAATTGTGGCTTATTCCCAATAAAAATAGTAATTGCATTAAGATGCCTCAAAAATAGCTTCAGAACAATATTAAGAATAACACAGAATGAATAATAATAATTGTTAAACGTATGGTAACGAATAGTAATCAGAAATAGTCACTAAAAGAGTAATCAGAAAAACGCTTAAGGCTGTAAAATGGATTTCGGAAGATAAAGTCAACAATGACAACATTAAAAACAAATACTTAAATGGTACGGACATATCAAAAGAATTACGAAGGAAACAATATCTAAGTATATTCTAATGCAGAAACCTAGAAGATATAAAAAGGAGACGACCAAGAAAAAACTAAATAAGTCTGAAATCAAAATTTGGAAGATAGTCTTAAAAAACCACCAGTGGCTAGACATAGTCGATTGGATGACAGATACAACATAGAACATTTTAAAACCGATATGGTTATATATTTATATAAAAAAGCATAAAAGCTCTCAAACTTGACAAATAAAGGCAACGATATAAATAATAAACTAGTGTCTAATAAAACATTAATCAAAACAGACAATATTAAGGCATAATTATATTTAAAGATATAGGTAATGCACAAGAAAAAACAGTATCAAATACAAATTATATTTATGTTTAATAAGTCACTGTCAAATATCCTAATACATTACTCAAATACTGTTTTCGTCAGTAATTATTTATTGTCCATTAAAATCAATGTATGGCGTTAATTAAATTTTAAAACAACAAACTGAGCCCAAACTCTCACAAAAATCAGCAGATGTTCTCTAACCCATTAATATCTACGTTATTCTGGAAATTTGACGTGTGAAAAATAATTAAGAGGTGTACTTACAGCCATGACTGCTGAGCTCGTTTTATATCCTGGCGTCGGGATGCTACTGAGACGCCGATTCACAAGTGTTAGACTTTATGTTGAAACAGAGCGGAGGCGTATTAGGTGCACACCTTGTTTTTTAATATATAATAACAGTTCTATTTCTTCAAAATTAAGTAATCGAACGATGATCGAAAATAAAATCGAAATTATTGCGTAGGACGAAACAGTGCCAAAAGAGAATATGTCTGTCGGCGAAAATTGATAAAAATTTATTTGAAATCCGAATGATGTATGTTTCCTCTGTGTATATGTTTGTTTATAAATAATCCTGATCGTCAAGCTGAAATTGTTTTAACTTTATTTTTTCTTATTAGCAAACTCGAGAAAAGCATAAAATATGCTTTATAAATTGGCGGATTACGAAGCAATCTTAAAATATACAAGCTTTAAATGCATACGTTTTGTTTTTCGCGAAAGATATAATGTAGTGTCCTATACGATTGTAGTTATAGAAAAATAAGTTTTGACTAGTTAATTGTGGGCACAACATGACTAGCGCAGAAGAAAAAAATACGATAAACGAAGTTTTTATTCAGGGTCATTATAGTTTATTTTATGAACGAGAGAGTAATTAGCATAATTTTAACTGGTAGCTCCGACCACTCCATGGGCGTGCTCAAGATTATTGAAAAATTACTTTGAATAATGTAAAAAATAAATGAATTATTTCAGTGTTATAAAGTGTTATGTGTATGTAAACAAAGTGACCTCTTTTATCACACACTATATTAGAACTGACTGGCCTACATTAAAAAGGGTTTTAAAAAATTCACATTTTTTTTTAATTTTTAAAAATTACAAAGAGAAAAGAGTTTTTAAAACCCGTCTAAGGTATGTTAAATAGATGAAATAAAAATATTATATAATACTTACAGCTAACTTGTACAAATCCAAATCAGATTCAGAGATGAACTTCAGAACCCTAGATTTATAAAACCTGGCTCGATCATTTTATCAGTAATATTGTACCAGCTTCCACATTTTTCCTCTTCTTTAATAGTGTGATTTACTGCCTTTTCCCAGTTTTCCGGTTTTACATTATTTACGGCCTCCAAAAACAACTGTTTAACATCATGAATTTAAAAGTGGTATTTTTTCTTGAAACTTCACTCTTTAATCTGTGCCCATACCAGTTCAATCGGGTTTATTTCACAATGATATGGTGGGTATCTATGTACTGTCATTCCACGATTTTTGGCAATTTCATCAATTTCGTAATTTTAAATGTTTCTTTATGTTGGGGCACACAACGAATAAAGTTACCTTCTTATAGATCCGGGATGGTACGTATATTTTTTAAACTCAGCCAATTCTGCAAGTCTTCTTTTAACCACTTGGTTGTGGGCAGTCCTTCTATAAGTCTGGAGTGATAACTTGCATTATCCATTACTATTACACAGTTCTAGGAAGAAGATCTATCATTTGTTCGAACCATTCTTGAAAGACATCAGCGTTCAGGTCTTCATGGGAGTCACCGGTACGAGTTGATTCAAAAGTTAATAAACCACCTTCAACAAAACCGTCTGAACTGCCAATGTGTACATTTATCAGCCTGCGTCCCCTTTCCTGATGGTGGGTTTAAAACCAGTAGATAAGTTAATATACAAACAGCGTGCCTTTGACTTGTAACAGTTTCATCCTGCCAAAATTTATTTTGTGGATGACCCTCGTTGATCCATGTTTCATCAAGATAAAATATTTTTCTTTTTTGGTTTCTCATATCTTTATGGTTCTTAGAAAATGTCCTTCTCCATATGACAATATCGCTTCTTTCTAATAAAATAGACTTTCTGGGATTCTTTTTCCAGCGGAAGCCTATTTCTTTTAAAGTTTCCATAACGTACTTCGACTCATTTCTGGGTAATCCTTATCATCTCGAACTGAGACAAGAACTTTATCCAATGTTGGAAATTATTTATCTAAGAAGAATTCATGCACTTTCCGTCGAAGTCCTTCTTGTAAAATGATATTCTATTAAAAATTTGGTTTCCCTGGAGCATTACGTGGCATTTGAAAACTACCACATTTCTCTTCTTTAAGAACTCTGTAAATCGTAGATTTCCCAACACCAAGTGTACTGCTAACTAACTCAACGGTCTCATCAACACTTTCACATAAACGTTTGTCTGTAATGATTTAAAACAATTAAATATTAATGTTTTTTCATTTAACTGTTAGAGGACCAATTTTTCGCGTTTACACGGCACTTCCAAATTTTCCATACCACTAGTATAACACAATAATCGCACCTTGCACTGAAGTACCTACTTTTAGTGAACTGTTAAGAATTTTGAATACGCCACTTGGACCTTCCTACAAAATGGCAAACCCACTATCACATTTTCTGTGGAATAAGTTTAGAAGGTAATTATCTGGTCAAGTACTGTCGTAGATTCCTGGAATTAAAGAATTGAATGTTTGATTGTTGAAACCCTTACTTCGTGGATGCACTCATTTCAGATAAAATAAAACGTTTTATTTATCTAAAGAATTAAACTTTATTTTGAAAATAGGTAGGTACTTATTAAACTTTATTGGTTATATATAACCAATAAAATAAACATCTTACATTTCTTGCAAATTCATTATAGTACCTGTTAACCTCCATTACTCCGACACTGGCAACCTTATTTAGGGATTAGTAACCCTCACAACTATTGTATTCTATTCTGCTCCAACCTTTATACCTGGTGGTCATACTCAATTTAAAATTGTTTTCCTATATACTTCTGTAAACTTGTTGACAAATATCTGTTTTTCATTGAGTCACCAGTATCAACAGTTTAGGGATTTGCATACATAATTTATTGTTTTATTCTCTCTCATACATAAAAATACACTATAGTAGCTTTGTAATTTCGGAGATTATACTTTCATAATAATCCAAGAAGTAGCGAAAGGTTTGCCCTGGGGGAGATTGCCACAGTTTGCCACTGTTTTTTCAAGCCGAGATTTGGGCAATACTGCAATATGCAAAAGGAAATATGAGAGATCTCTTGAAAAAGAGGAGATCCCTATATGGTCTGGCAGTCAAGCGGCACTGGCGTGACTGAAGGAAGTGACGTCTAGGCTGGTTTGGGACTGCGTTAAAGAACTGAATTAACTGAAAGACCGGAACAAGGGTTTAGCTTGTCTGGTTACGGAAAAGCAGATCAACGAAAGAGAAGAGAATCGAACGAATCACTCTGAGATAGCGCGT